>NC_142840.1:3030303-3333333 GCF_061612785.1 Hesperophylax consimilis | reverse complement strand
CCGAAAGCATTTATTTATACGATACAAGTGAAAAAAATGTTGTGTTTTCAAGACAAGTTTTTCTTAATTCCACTAAAAATAAATCAATATTCCAAGCTTGTTTATCCAACTCCGTGTCCTAAATTCAAATTAAAACGTGTTTTCTGCGTAATTTTAAACATTTGGAACGAATTTTACTTAACAATAATAAATTCATTACTTTAAATCATTTTAATAAGCTTAGAATGAGCTAATTTCATTATATATGCGTTTTTACGTTTTGGTCTGTTGGACAAAAACGAACTAGAGCGACGCTATGTCAATACGATATTGATCAAATCCGTCATCTGTGGTCAGTTAGCGATATTTGCGACCATGGTCAGAATATGATTCCAACAGTCGCAGTCGGTTGACAAGCCGTGTCAGATAAGCTGTCCATATGAACTGTTTGGATAATTTCATTTGTTATGCAAAATAACTGGCTTATTAATAAATGGTGGTGAACTAACAGAGCTCTTAGAAATTAATGAAATCGTATTCACGATTCATAGACTTTTAATCAATTTATCTAAAACGCGATCAATTGATTCCGTTCCGGCTCGGAGAAACAAAATTTGTTATTTACGACATGACTAAAGACCTAATGATATAATTATCTTGATTTTTAGTGTCAAAGACATTAATTCGATTCGACATTGTCAATTTTTTTTTCGTAGCCGTCTGACGTTTAGGAATGTCAATTCAGTGTTGCCAGCATATACCAATTTATGATTTATTGCTTTATCAACATCGGTCTGGATATCAATAGTGCGACTGTGCTCGTGAAATCGCTATAAAATTATCGTTAGTTACACATTTGTTCCGATATTTTAAAGTTGTCGATTTCACTGTGATAGACCCCAGGTTGGATTTAAAAAAAAAATAAAGTAAATAAAATGTGATAACGTTTGGAAGTGCTGCAAGTACTTAAGTTTTTATTATTGTCAAAGCTGTTTCGGCGTTCAGGACCACAGTCAAACTGTGGCTATAATTGAGAAGCCTAAAAAAAACTAACTAACTAATCATCACGCCGATTCATCGCAGGGGTAGGCAGAGAGGACGGACCGCCAAACAACTCGGTCTTGGCACACACTTCTTGCCTCATTCACATTCATACACACTATTCTATTATTCTGACTCTTGACATGACTCAGAATGACTCTTGAGAAGGCTTATTTATATAATTTTATTTATCCCTACTTATTTCTTATTTGAATGATGTTTAAAGTAAAATTCAGTAAAACCCGACATCACTTAGAAAATCAGTTGCTTATCAGACACTTACCGTAAAAATTTTGGTTCCCCCTTTAAAATATAAATAAATCACAATACATTAAACAACATAAAAAATCAAAATAGAGCAGAGGCAAATAAAAGCATATAAATAAGTAGTCTCAATGTGGCATAGCAACAGTTTGATAATGGCTTTGAAAGCCGGAACAGCTGTCACAATAAGCAAATACTAAAATACTTGTGGATCTTAATAATAACATTATAATTAGCGTTTTATAAAAAAAAAATAGAGTTCTACAAATTAAACACCATAAATTACTAATGTGGATATGGGGTGAGTGCTTTTTTAAAAAAATATGTGCAAACGAATCCCAGAGGTACCGCAGATTGTCGCTACGCCACTAATCTTGCTCCAATTCATATCTGTCTTCTGCCATATTTAAAAATTCAACTGAGACGCCATGACACACCGTCGCTTATTGCCTCAAGTATTGGTCGTCAACATTTCAATTCATTCATTCATTTTTTGTCCTCTTTATTTAAAATAAGGATAAGATGATTGCGATTATGACTGCCGTAGCTCTGGGTGAGTTCTGTATGTCTTTTCCAAGCAACCAAACTGTATGTGAATAATATTTAACTTGTATAATATTTTTATCAGGGAATAATTTTATTATTCGTTGGCAAAAAACCGCTTTGTCAAGCATCCAAAATACGTAGCCAGCGGACCCAACAACGCGGCAAATATAAACTGTTTGGTTAAAGTTTGTAATAAAGATTATTTTTGTGAAATTTCAGTAAATAAGGTATAATGTTATCGATTGAAACCGAACACTGGTTTGACGTAATTGATGACCCAAATTGTCACCCCATTTTAATTATATCAAAACTATTTTTAAATTCACCTCAATTTGACAAAGCTAATATCGAGGCAATGACTTCTGGTAAATGGCGTCCACAATAAATTAGGTAAATCCGTAGTCGAGTGATAATGATCAACCCCCATTGCAGAGCTAATGCAAATAGCTTTTATCCGCGAGTTCATCGAATTTGTGTATTAATTCGCGCCAAGGTAATTGACATCACTCATATTTATAGTTAAAAAGCTTAAGCTTATCTCATTTTAAGATCAATGGGTGATTGGACAGAATGAGATTTGTACTGCAATTAAATTGGGACAGGTACGTTTTTGTAAGATTTTCCATCACGGTATAATGTGTAGGTAAGTAAGTACCATAAAATACTATTAAATAAAAGCAAAGCTGTTGTTTTCACAGAAGGATTATAGGCAGTAAAGTGGCTTTCCATGAATAATTACCGAAAACAATTACCACAAAAATAAATCTGGAAACCAGTTGTAAACAACTCTGAAGAAACTTACGCTTTATGGTTACGAAAAAATGTCACCATGGTAGGCTACCCACGTATTTTCTTATTGTTTTAAAGACGTTACTAAAAATGAATGACAACACTGATTATTTTTGGAGGGACAAACCGGACAACAATAGAGGAAAATAGGGTTAGATTTTCCTTATAGTTTATTTATTTATTTATTTTTTCATGTTCTCCATGAAACGGTTATACACCAATATATCATGGAGAAGATTACATATTGAAAGGTTTACACAGGCAGTTTTACTATTTTGTCACATGTGTTATAAGATAGTTACTGAATTGTTTGTAGGTGACATTGAAAATGTCGATGGCTAATGCAGAGTCGTTAAGCAGTTGAGTCGCTCTGTTTATTGGCGCGTTTTGATAGGCAGAAGTCCTCGCTTTCGAAGCATATAAGAGTGCATGGGATCTTCCTCGAGTATAATTGTTAGGGACATAAATGTTAACCTCTTTCAACATAGGCGGATTGTGTATTGTCCCAGAGATTAACTTAAAAAAGTGTTTGCCTAAAAATATTTTTCTGCGGGCTTCTAATGTATTGAAATCGAGCATTCCTGTTAAGAACAAGGATGGATATAGGAATGGATAGTATGTATATTCCCTCATATACAGGTAACGCATAAACCTTTTTTGTACTTTTTCTATTTCTAAGATATGGTTTTGTTCAGAAGGGGCCCAAATAATGGAGCTGTATTCCAGGATGCTGCGGACAAGTGCTTCATATGTTCTAGAGGACATATGAAGCACTAATATTTTAGAGGACAGAGCAATGTGTTGTGGAAAGTTTGAAAGACAGGAACGATGACTTCAGAGAAAAGAATTTTGCGATGGTGAAAGGTAAAGCAAGAAGATTGCGGAATGACATAACAAGAAGACAGAGTGGTAAGAACTATTGTAAATTCGCAATAATTGTATTCGTCAAAAAACCTCCAGAAAAACCACAATCACTACGTCATTATTGCTCCACATTTTAACTACTGCTCAACGATTCTTTTCTTGTGTAACGACAGATAATAAAATAAGTTGCAAATTCTACAAAATAGAGCAATGGGAACTTAGGTGAAATAGATTTTCAAAAGTAACCAAAATTTTAAAGGAACTAAATTGGCTAACAGTGAAACGGTGACCGGATAAATCATCAAAATGATAATTCATTACATCTATAAAAAGTTATATAAAGTCATGGAAAGTGATGAAACAAAAGCTTTATTAAATGGGTTAAGTAGGTTAGGATAGGTTAAAAAAAATATTTTTCATCATTTTTAATGACTTTATGTAACTTTTTAAAAGTGTGTTGAATAGTCACTGTGTTGAGTTAGCATGGAACCCTGTGAAACAGATGCTGACCTTGAACACAATGATATTTATACGTAAAATAATAATCCTATTACCAAAATATTTTTCAAACAAAATTATATACAACAAGGACATTCACGGGCATAACAAGGACGAGCCATGAAATCATAGTACCAAAAAAGAACAAGGCCAACACACAAATAGTTTACTGTACAAAGGAATGCAGTGCCGGAAAGTATAAAGTGTGAACCAATTGGTAGATTCAAACTAAATAATAATAATTATTATTATTATAATTGGATGACTTGTATAGCGCCGTTTTTGTGCAAAATCACCTCAGAGGCGCTGTACAAACTTATAATACATCTCTACAGTGATCTATGTTATTACTTAACTATTTATGGAGATAATATACAGTACAATACTTACCTGGTAGGTCACTTGAGATTAACACTTAATTAACATTAAATAATTGTTTATTAGCGAAATTTAGATACAGGATTTAGGACATAATTGGAAAATTGAATACAACTGGACTTTCTCTTAGGAATGGTATATTTAATTTAAGGGTACGACAGCTTAAAAAGGTAAGTTTTTATTATGTTATTGAGAGTATCTGCCACTCTGGAAAGTGCTAGTGTATTATATTATGGTATTGAGAGTATCTGTCACTCTAGAACGTGCTAATGGATTACATTATGTTATTGAGAGTATCTGCCACTCTGGAACGTGCTAATGTATTATATTATGTTATTGAGAGTATCTGCCACTCTGGAAAGTGCTAGTGTATTATATTATGGTATTGAGAGTATCTGTCACTCTAGAACGTGCTAATGGATTACATTATGTTATTGGGAGTATCTGCCACTCTGGAAAGTGCTAGTGTATTATATTATGGTATTGAGAGTATCTGTCACTCTAGAACGTGCTAATGGATTACATTATGTTATTGAGAGTATCTGCCACTCTGGAACGTGCTAATGTATTATATGATGTCAGTTTCAATTATTTGTGTGTGTAACGCATAAGAGTCGCAACTGCTCCCAACCGAGCCATTCAACCAAAAGAAAATGTAGTAAATTAGTCATAAGTAAACTCGGATGTACAGGTGGCTAATTATTCCGGGCTACATACAGGATGAAGGGGCAGTGCAATGCAATTTAATCCTTATTGGCATAATATAACACGTTACATACAATACAATATAAAAAAGGAAGGAAATAAAAAACATTATGCAACAAATGGATCGGAACGTTAAATATAAAAAAAGTTTGATAAGATAATTAACAACCAAAAAAACTAATAATATTGACATTGTAAAACTGTTGTAAGCAATTCGCTTAAACGTTGTTATATTGAATTCTTATGGCATTCCATTGTCCTTGGGTGTAGTGAATCCACACGTCTGTAGTCTAGAAGTTTGTATAGAATGCATTCAATAACATTCTCTCGACATATTGAAGGGTTGATATTCAAACCAGCAGTTGTCTACATCTGGCAATGCAAACTGAGTAGGAAACGGTCTCACATCCTAATCAGCGGCTTGTGCCATCCTGTGTCATCATCATTAAGATGTCACCGTCTCTCAACAACCACATAGTGCCACAAACCACACTGTGTGGGCTATCCAACCCATCTTCTACACAGTCGCCAGAGGCCACAAGTTCAACTCAGTTTTACACGGCAACTCCGGGAATCGGTTCTTCAGTCGGTTGTCGGGTCATGCTGTAAAGCGGCGATAAGCGAATAAAGTAAATCAGTACTGAATGAGTTATCTTTGTTATTGTCGGTGATTGTTTTTGTAATGGGGCCATCGTAAGAATACACAACGTAAAATAGCAAATAACTCAAATAACGAACGAAGGAAACTTTACTTTAGCTTCAGAAAGAAAAAATATTATGGGAAATAGAAAAAAAATCAACATGTTTTTTCCTCCCTCGTGTAAACGGTTGATTTGAACAGTGAATAGTAATGATTCGATGTATTCTCTTCATCTCGTGTATATTTTCATTAAATTACACATTCACATAGCTTCCGCAACACAATAGAGTTCCAAACTTAGTCGAGCACTAATAGTTTTCCCACTAATAATCTAATTGATTTATTTTTATTTAAATACACTTAAAGAATCGTTGGATCATAGTCAAATGTTAGGTACCTAATATCTCCCAAGAAAATACATGCCCTACACCAATTTCGTTACATGAGAATATAATACATATACGGAAAGTGGTGCAAGCGAGAAGCTGGGGTTTACATCTTATGAAGAACACAAAAAATGAACGTTTACTTCAGTTTTGAACTATTAGTTTTTTTTTAGAAACGTTATGAAACTATTAGAGCCGGGGCTATGCTTCAACACACTTAAGAGATAATAAACAGCTACATAACCATGCATTATCCGATTTTTTTCCAGATTTGACCAAAAAAAACTTAAAACTCGATTTACTCGAAAACGAAAGCTCAAATTAAAAGATACCACAAAATTGACTCGAAATGTGTTACAGATTCACCAGCTTCTCCCCTGGCCCGAAAGTTTCTGGCCACTATGTATACCACAATATGCGTCGCTTTTAATTGACGCACAAATCAAAGCATGATTCAATAAACTATTTAACGAAATCTTATCGAAAAAATTACAAAATGTAACTATGCATAACATATAACAGACCAACTTCTACAAAATGAACATAGAAAATGTTCACACATTCATTATAATTATTAATATTGATCAAATTCAAACATTATTAATACGTTGTAGAATGTAAAATACATATTTACAATTATTTTCAAGTTGAGTTTTGAATGTGTTTACAAGTCGGGCAACGAAACCAAATGATTGCAACAGTCCGGGGACAGATAAATGTTAACGCTTCTCAAATAGTCGTATCGTGTGCAAGCAACAAAAATCAATGGCAATTTACTATGAAAGTATTTTCATAATCACTATAAATAAAGCGATTACTTATTTACGAAACGTGAACGTGATACAGCACGTAGTTGAATAGGAAGTTAGGAATTATTGATGACATTCGGATACCTGCTGAACATTGATGAAATTCTTTTGAGAAATACCACCACAAGCTAAACACGTGAAAGAATTCTACAAAATTGATTTAATCAAAGGTTATCTCAAAATCTGCACAGCAAAATTAGAATTCACTTACTAAAATGTCATTAATATTCATTGCGTTCAGTGTTTCTTTAATGTAGATTGTTGGTTCTATTCGTTCAAATGAACGGAGAACCACAATAATTTGACAACGTTAACTCATATTTCAGATATAGAGAATCCCTGAAATTTCCACCCCTGAATAAATAATTGATATATGACATTGTCCTCAATGATGAATGTATCTCGTCTTTGAAATATAATTTCCCTATGACCCAATGAATAAGCCACTTTCTTATCAAAACTGAAATGAATTTCTCACCAACTTGATTCTCAGCTCTCTTAGTTTCCTTTTATTTTTTCTACCACAAACACTCACCTTCGTTTTCCACTGTAAATTACGGCTATTATACAATCTAGTAAATATATATTAAAACTAAAAGTTGGAATATGTCACGAACAGTATAAATAGCGATTGTTCAATGTTTCATAGGATCTTGACATTTGCCCCAACGGGTGACCCGCGCTATCAGTATCCCGCCAAGAGCACCATATATCCAGTGCTGTAAAGTCGGCAAACATCGGCAAGTGTTTTAGTGGTGAGCGTGATGAGTGCGGTGAAGTGCTGACTATTTCAAGTTTCAGTGCTGAGTACCACTATAAGATGATGCTCGGAGGGTTCCACAAGGCCCAGATTGTGTACCTGTTACTAGGGTTGGGATGCCTCGCCCTGGTGGAGGGAGATTGTTCGAGAAAACCTCCGCTAGCCGTTACTAGATACCCAAAGTCCCCCGGAGACAATGGATTTAAAATTATCGTCAATGGAGACCCTGAGAGATACATCCCTGGTACTACTTATACAGGTGAGCATCTAGGAGTGTATGATTATTATTTACTACTGAATACTACTCATCTTCGTTCAATATCTTCTGTTATGGTATTGAACAATGTATGGGCTTCAATTACACAACCAAAAGCTGTGCAAATGTCATGACGTCAGAGCTTACCAACGAGATAATGCCAGCATCGATGTTTCTAGACCGAGTACACTCATTCTTTTTTTATGGGGAACGGAAGCAAATGCCATTTATTATTTTTACAAGTCATGTTGATCACGATAAACTTTACTTCACTCGACGCTATTTTAATAAAAAAAACTTTACCTCAGCAATGTCCTGTTTCAATTAGACAGAAAATATGTTGCGACCGGTCGCAATAAATAATAATATTTGGATGATTTGTAGAGCCCCGTTTTGTGCAAAATCACATCGCGTATAATCATAGTTTAGCTTTTAGGTTTTCCCGTAAAAAAGTTACTCAAAATAAGAGAGTTTTTTTAAAAATTGAATTTGAATACAGCAGAGTCCCAACTGCTCCCAACCGTCTGGATCCAGTGAGACTTTGGCATCTCCAATTTGGGTATGCTGTGAGGCCCCACTATCTCTAAGTGAGGAGGGGAAGGAGATGAATAGAGGAAGGTGGACAAGTACCTGGCTATTCAGATTTGGTCAACAAACACGGCTAAATCCATTTCAAGCAACGTTTCAATTCTAAATGGCGGTCTTACACCAGGGTGAAAGTATCTTCCACTAAGAACGTGCCCCAAATACACCTTATATATTTTTAAATGATTAAATTATGGAATAATATCGAATAGAATGAATTAATTGGTATCGAAATTTTACTTGCTCACGCTGAGATTTGAACCAGCAACATCAGTTTTGCCAGTCGAGAGCCTCACTATTCGACCATGATGTAGGTCTACTTATGCTTATTATAAAACCTTGAAATAATTTTATAATGCTATGGCTGACGTCTGAACACACTATCAAATTAGTGACATTCCCAGTCCCTACCTCCATTACACGAACATTATAAATACTCAAGAATCCATGTAAATTAATGAATTATTCAATTATTACTTGCAACACGGGCGTTCATAAACGATTATTAACTCGCTTTACTTTGTCATCAACAAACGTGTTTAATAAAGTTTACAACATAAATCAACATTACCTTCATTAAAAGTTTATTATTATTAACTACTTTACTAAATTCTCCAAAACCTGATTAGTTCGTTGATATGTTTATTAAAATAGCACATGTTTTCTATGGAACTTAAATAGGACTTTGAGAAGAACTTTGTAACAATGTTTGAAACCTCCAGACGATTTTTATTTATTTTATATCCACGGTATAAATATACAAGTAAACAATAATTGCATGTCACAGTGTGCAAGCACAATCAAATACTAAAACATATTTGTTTAAATACAAATTAATTGTGGAATTTGAACGTAAAATGATGACATAAAGTATACACAGAATATAATATACAAGTATAAGTAGACTAAGGTTAAATTAATATTAATTGGAAATTTATGATAGTATAGCTTTCTTGTACCTACATTCTGTGCAGTTGTGTGCCAATGTGACCGAAAATAGGTACATTTCTATATAAGTATTTACAGAGACCTGTTTTAAAGAAAAAAAAAAATTTTTTTGGGATAATTTTGAATGTATTTTAATCTAATTTTTCATATTTTTATTTCTATTTTCTATAAAATATCTTTTTATCTTTACTTTTATTTATAATATGATTTATTTTTATTTTACCGGAACCATTTCCTTTTTCCTTGTGTTTTATTATTGTTCTACAAATATAAATCATGTACGGGCATGAGCCTAGTATGGTAGTTGAGAAAATCACCAAAATTTTTATCTTTTAAAATGTATAAAAAAAGAAAATAAAAGTTAAATAGATCCGCCATATCTGCTTTTCTATTACTAATATCATCTAATCTAGTACAAGCATTGATGTATTATATTTAGATGATACATGAAGCGAAAAAATAGGTTTCGCCTTTTTACCTCCAACTCTCCCAACGTTCTAACTAAAATTACCGAATCCGGTCTACGCGCACCGCTTATCGCGTTCTTACAGTCCAACAAAATTCGCCGAGATATTAGTACGCAGTAGCGCTGTGCAAGTGTTTGAGTTTGAAATGCTCAGTCCTGGTATTGTTACATTAGACAGGATTTTGGAGCGAGTTGCTTTCGTAGGGATGCGAAATTCAATGAGGTTTAATTAAATCAGGACTGCATTTTGAACATAAATATTAAGTCGGATATGATTCTTGGAACTGAGAGTTTTAATAAATTCAATTATTTCATCAAGTAATTATAGTTTATGCTTTCAATAGGAAAACCGAGTTTAAAATTAATGTATCTTAGGAATAGGTGTTGAATTTTTTCGATTAAAACTGAATGTACATTAAAATGGGGGGACCAGATCGAGGGTATATTTACGACTTGACTTCGAACTAAATATGCATACAAGATTTTGTAGGTGGAAAAAAAAATTCCTAAAGCGTCTGGAATTTTGAAGAATAATGCCAAGCATTTTCATTCCCTTGTTTTTAATTGCGTTTACATGGGATATAATGTTTAATTTAGAGTAAAAAATTATGACCAGGTCATTAATTTCTTCGACAGAGGTTATTAAGTTCTCATAATAAATAATTGGCTGACTTATTTTGTGAAATCTTATTACATGACACTTATTTACGTAAAGATAAAGTTTGTTAAGAGTATACCAATTATTAATCCTGTTTAAGTTATTTTGTAGAAAGATACAATCGTCAGCGATTTTTAAATCGTCTGAAGAAGGTAATACATTTATATTTTTATCAAATATATTAAACAGTAAAACAAACTTGGGCCTAGATTTGACCCTTGTGGTACACTGGTAGCTATAAATTGGTTGGAAAGAAACGAATTGATTTTACAGTTGGAGCTCAGTTAAATAGCTAGCGAACCAGTCTAAAAGTTTTCCATAAAACATAGTTTAACTACGACAATTTTATGGCATACTTTGTCAAAGCCTTAATACAGTACGTATATATGGAATTGACTCGAGTTCTGTTAGCTAATGCGTTCGATATGTAGTTTTCATATAATGAGAGATTTGTCAAAGTTGATCTGCCTGACAAAACACCATATCGATTTGTAGAAAAATCGGCTAAAGCCAGTGAAGCAATGCAATTTATAAGGATATTGGGATGCACATTATTGGGTCCGGCTTTCTTGTTTTTGTCTAGAGATTTAAATCTGTGACTTACAATAATCTTCGAGGGAATTATTAAACGCACTCATAAAAAAACGGATGTTCGATTTTTGAAAAGTTTGACCAATCTTCAGGGGAATTATTGACATCACTCATTAAAAAAATAATGAAGTTAGAAGTTTGACCATGCTTTAGGGGAATTATTGACCTAACTTTGGGCACACCGATATGTGACAATTGGCCAAACGACTGGCCCTTCCATCAGTTTTCACAAATTCAATGAACAATGTTCGTTCAGTCATGGTTGGCCAAAGGAACAGGTCAAAATTTAGATGCACCAAAATGTGTAATTGATGATATTATTTTTTCCAGTGACCCTGGTTGGGGCTCGAACACACAACCGCCTACAGCAGTTCTCGCGCTTCTCGCTGGGCGTGGAGCCGCGCACGCCGGGCGCCGAGTCCGCGCCGCCCTCCACGGGCCAGTTCCAGCTGTTCGCGGACACCATCTCCGCCTTCGACGAGGACTGCATCAACACCGTCAAGGAGGCGGATGACTTACCCAAGACCGAGGTGCAAGTCATGTGGAAGGCGCCCAAGGAGGGATCTGGATGTGTCGTCATCAAGTAATTAAATCCTCTGTTTGATTCTTAATTTTAAAAGTTGTCAAGATCATCAGACCAATTTATTCATGAAAAAGCTAGTGTTTTTAACTGGTGATGAGGTTCCAGGAAGAAATATTTCCGAGATATTTACATTTTTGGCACTATGGTTATCATCCCTGTATATATATCCCTTAACCTTTATATCTGGTATGCTGGGTATTAATAGCCTCACCGATAGAAGAAAAAGCTTCGCTGATAACAGCATATAACTTTCTGAATGGCAATATCTGGGTTTAAAAAAAAATAGAAACCGCACATTGCTCCTAACCATCTGGAGCCAATGGGGGATGCCGTACCCCATTTGGGGTATGTTGTGAAGCTGAAGGTAGTGGGGAAGGGAATAAGATGGGAGAGGAAGGTGGGTAATTACCTGGCTATTCAGATTTGGTCACCAAACAGGCCAAAGCCATGTCAAGCAACGTTACAATTCTGAATTGTGGTCTTACACCAGGGCGATACTGAGAGTATCTTCAACTCTATAATGCAAAAAATATAGTTTTATATTTCCAATAATTTCATAAGAGCGCAAAGGTGCATGAGTTTTGTTGTTCCGAGATACAGAACTAACCTACATGAATAACTTATTCCGTGATATAGATATTTTTTTAATTGAACGTTAAAAATATTCAAAATAGTATTATTATTAATTATGTATAATGAAAGTTTATTATTGGTTATAATTACATGCTGTAAATTTATATTTAAAATAAAATAAATAAAAATATGTGAAGAAGGAAACACAAAAGCCAGCAATCATTCTACAGCCACGCTTGATACGCTTGGCGTGTCTCCCAGCAACACTCGAAACACCTTTCTTCTTTGAAATACCCGTAAACAAATACATCATTCCCATTCACAGATTTCAATGTTTTATAGATAGTAATCCGTCCATTAAAATATGGGTAATCTATCAAACAAAGTAACACAGTTAAAAATTTTCAGTTTTCAGGCAGGTAGGTATCTCTATACCACTGCCAAGCTGCGCTTTTGAACGAAATGATTGTGATTGATTCACCTTGAACGGATTCCCTGCAAAAAGTACATTTCCAAACACGCACTCAAATAATATTATTTTCTAGGACTATAAAAAGGAGGTTTTGCAGATAGTTTAATTCAAGTTTTCGTTTGCTTCGTGCTTTCTTCTCAATAGGGCCATGGTGTTCGAGAGTCAAAGGAGATGGTTCGCTGATGATGGTCAGCTCACCAGACTGATTTGTGAGCAAACCACCAGAGATCCTGACGGAGCTAAATGCTGCGCCTGTGACGATGCCAAATACAGCGTAAGATTATTATTCATTTTTCTTTTCCTTATATGTCTCCTACCGGAGGTTGGACACAATCATGGTTAATGTTGATTAGGAGACAGTCGCTTGAAACAATGAAATCGTTTGACTGTACCATTCTCGGAGGTACATCAGCCAGAACTTTATTTGTCTACAAGCACTTATTATAATATAAAGATGAGTGCCGAGGTGTGGGTTTTGAATTTGTTTTTTTAAATAAATCTACAGTTTTATTCCGAGATTGATGAATTTTGCACACTTCACCTTCAAAATAAGAGGAAAATTGCAGACGGCCGTCACTGTTTACATCTTATTTCGAAAAATATCGTCAATTCACCTTCCATAACCTCCTTATATCCTTATGTTTATTATTCGTAAAGGTAATCGTAATTCTCCACATGTTTTCTTATAAAACGGCAGTGGTTTTCTCTAGTAGTTTGTAGCTAAGTTTACACGTTTACACTGAAGTAAAAAATTCAAAAACTTTTTTTTATATAAAAAACAACGAACAAATCTATGTCAATTGTTTTACGAATTGTTTAATTTCGACCCTCAACCGATGCACATCTAGCTTAAATCAATATTAAAACACGTCACTATTTGATACGCATGCGGCATGTGCGAGTGTAATAAAGCTTGCTATTTCTATTTGCAGATGATCTTTGAAGGTATCTGGTCCAACGCGACCCACCCCCGGGACTTCCCTTTCTCCCTATGGCTGACCCACTTCTCCGACGTCATCGGAGCTTCGCACGAGAGCGGATTTAGTTTCTGGGGCGAAGGTCACATCGCGTCGGATGGCTTCAGGTAGGGGTGCTTTTACTAATGGCTAAAAATGACTAACTAAACTTCATGCCTCATTATGGTCATTATTATAAAGGCTTGGTTATTATTTTTCCCTGTGATTTTATCTAATCATTTGTATTTTGGACTCGCTGATATATATTGTATTATATCAGCGCTAACAAAAAATTGTCCAAAGAAGCGAAGTTAGCAGGCCACAATGGAGTGCTGGTACCTACCCTGATGTATGGAAGTGAGGCATGGAACTGGCAAAGAATGGATGAAAGTAGATTGAATGCTGTTGAAATGAGATCCCTGAGGCGTATGTGTGGTAAAACCATGTATGATCGTGTGAGGAATGTGGATATCCGCAAAGAGTGCAAGGCTGATGTAAGCGTAGTGAGTAAGATCAAGAAAGGGACGCTTAGATGGTTTGGGCATGTAGAGCGAATGAGCGAAGAAAGGAGTGTAAGGAGAATATACGATGCAAATGTGAATGGTAGCAGAAGTCGGGGACGCCCGAGGAAGACATGGCGCGACCAAGTGAATCGGATACTTGAGTCGGGCCATGTCAAGAGTCAGAACAATAGAAGAGTATGTATGAGACGATGTATGAATGTGAATGAGGCAAGGAGTGTGTGCCAAGACCGAGTTGTTTGGCGGTCCGTCCTCTCTGCCTACCCCTGCGGGGAAACGGCGTGATGGTTAGTTAGTTAGTTATGTCGTCATCACGACATGTTCATAATACTAGACGGCAGAACAGATGTTCTAGCATAACAAGAGGAATGGTGGTATTGAATGAAATTTCTAAATCAGTAGATATATTCAATTGGGAACTCTTTAAAATAATTTACAAACTTTGTTGAATACTTCCCGAATGTTTTTTTAAATATTTTTTAAGAAAAAAAAACATTCCCGGGTTACGAATAACCTGACAGTATTTGAAAATCTGCGACTAATTGTGATTAATTTTCTACTACCTACACTAATGTTGTGTGACAAGGAATTGCAATTCCGGATTTTTCTGTTGTGAGAAATCAGAATTTTCAATCGCTAGTTCAGAACGCCAGTTTTAAGCCCAAGGGTAGTGATAAATGTAGGAACCATGGCAAGGGTTTCCATGACATTTTTTGTCACATGTTGGGGGGGGGGGGGGGTTATTTGATTCCAATGACTAAGTTATTCTATATTCAATAACTGTTTCGGAGCAAAAACGTTCATACATCATAATAAATAATAATAATTTATCATTCCAGGAGTCTGGCAGAGTGGGGATCAGTGCGTGCCATGGAGCAGGAACTGCGACAACAGAGCAAGCACCTGAAGACCATCATAAAGGCTGGGGGCCTGTGGTACCCGAAGGTAAACACCAACACAACGGGCTCTTTCAAGGTGGACCGCAAGAGACATCTCGTCTCCCTGGCGTCCATGCTAGGTAAACCATTTTCCTCTGCATTCATTATGGAAGTCCTGCTTCTTTTCCGTTTCCGTTTTAAATAAATTCATAAATAAACGCAATATAAATCGCCTAGTATAACCTTGCTCTCGATTCCCCTCGATGCAAGCAATATCTGACCCTTCTTAATAGATAATATTGATTTATTCAATGGATACCATTATCCCTGATATTATTTAATTGTATGCAGGTACCTTCATAACATTGCATTCGGTTTATTGTAGAATGCTGTCAATGTCAAGTAGGTGTAGTTAAAGCATGATAACTGCATTTCAGTCACAGTACAAGACTCGTTGCATAGAATGGTTTTATAATGGTTTTTCATACAATGTAAATTTAAATAATATCAAGATACTTTGTAATCACCCTCTCCAACATATCCTTTTCCTTTATTTCAGTCTCTATAATAGATTAATATAAAAAAATTACACTGCGTAAAACTTGTTTCGTTTCTGGTCATAACCATAACACGACTGTACAAAAACGGGTGGGGCTAATATAACAATGTATTTTTAAATGTTTTTACAGGACCAACCCCCGACTGGGTGGTGGGTGTGAATGGACTGGACTTATGCCAGAAGGACTGTACTTGGACCAAAGATTTGGTCATTGATCTGTACCCCTGGGATGCTGGAACCGACAGCGGTGTCACTTACATGGTAAGCCAAAACATTTAAAACTGTATGATATATTTGAGACTCAAATATTGGGAAATAATTTTGCTAGTCATGGAAATACATGAAATGTGTCTTCTTTAAAAAATATGAATAATTTGAAATTGTCAAGGTAAACATTTTTGTATTATTAGTCACATGCATTATTATGAAACAAACACCAATTCCATTTAGAAATCTCACTGCAAATAACAGGCATTGGTTACTATTTGTTATTTTAATGTGTCGAATAATAACTACGCAGGCACAATAACACTATTCAAAACAATACGAATTGCTGTTATTACCATAATTACTCCATGGCAGTTTTAGAGCACTCCTCTGGCTCAATTTAAAACTAATTTGTGCTTTCTATTTTATTCTGCTACATAGAAATCAATAAGCAATCATCCCACAAACAGCTTTTCTGTATGTACTGATTGGAAATACAAAATATTTATCTATTTATTTGTATCATTAACGCATTTAGGCTTTTACATAGTATAAGATTTAAACTATAATGTGAAAAATGAGAATTGCGCAAGTAATAAAATGCCTTACGAGTGCGTAAAACAGAAAAGGATTCTTATTATTATGAGAATGTAACAAAGTAAACATGAGATGCTTTTTAAGTAATACAATATGAGAGTAATTTCCCTGATACAGTTATGCAACCCCATTTAATAACATCCACAACTTATTATTCATATTAACATTGGTCAGCTTCTACTTTCTAACCCCTGCTTGATGACGGTTTCCCCAAGGCGCTGTTTTTGTGCCTGCTTTGCCTGTATTCCCTTGTTGTTTTATTTGAGTACCCAAAGAGGTACCAATATCCGATTTCAATTGTAAATTAAATTACATGTATGTTTTGCCTTTATCCCATATCACAATAAAATGGCTTAGGTAATTACTTCTTGAACGCATTGAATAATGCTCCGAATCAAGTAGGAACCTATATGTGTTTCATTTTCTAGGGTAGGTTCAACAACTATTTAAGATTAAAAATAATAGCGGTGATTAAACAAAATTGTCACCCCAATCCAATGTTCAAAACGAAGTACCGCTTCCGTATAAATAGACACCTTCATGGTTATTGGGTTCAACGGGGATGCAAATGCTCGGCTGTATGAATGCCATACCCTTGTTTATCTGGAATCGCCACACCTGGACTCGAAGCCGCACGAGAAGAATTTCCGTAATACATACGGAAAGCTAAAACCTGAATCCCCACAAGTGTCTCTTCTGGCCAAGTAGATAGTACAGCAACATATTTGACAAAAAAAACTTTGGTAGAGACCAAGCCTCGCGAGAAGAAGTTCCGCTTCTCCAACGTAAACCCCTTCACCTTTATAGTATATTGAGTTCAACCAGAGAGCACTCTCTGGCTTTGTGAAAAGCACTGACTGTCACGTTACCCATTTCAGTCACCCAACCTGGAGACCAAGCCTCGCGAGAAGATGTTCCGCATCACCACCAAGTACCCCGAGGACCCGCGCGCTCCCTTCTACAACGCGGACAGCGACGAGATGTTGCCCCTGGCCCGACTGTACCTGCACAGAGACAGTGTCACGCCAGGCAGTTGCGACGACAGCCTGCTGAAGGAGCTGACGCTGGAGATCGCAGAGAACACCGAGGACACTGGCAGACGTAAGATAATTTTATTGATGTCTTCTTCTTCTTCTTCCTAGCACTATCCCAACTCATTGCCTGGGTAGGCTGTTGGGGTCGGCTCTTCTCGTTCTCAGGTTATAGCTTCTTCGGTTCTGAGTGTCGCTTTCATCTAGGCCGTTTCTTTGTAGGATTTTGGAGCATTGGGTCATCCAGGAGTTCTTTGGTCTACCTCTGGATGACTGTCTTTGACTCATAATTTTATTGATGTGTGATATTGAAATAGAATTAAAATACAGTATCATAATTAACTTATTAAACATTGTTCGGGAGAAACCATGGTGTGACAACCACAGCCAATTGGCAGTTTATTTGAATTTGTTTCCTGAACCATAATGCAATTTGTTGGATACTGTATTATGCTTGATTACGAGAGCCAAAGAATTTCTTCTACCACCATCGAGGTGCCAAAACTGATTACATCGCATATTGACCCAGCGACTACTGTAAGGCGTGTTTAAAAAACATAATGAAAGCCGCTCCTGTGGGATAATGTCATGGGTCTACTAATCATTATTCACCAACACAAGACGAGTTAGAACAATTAATTGAAGATAAAGTATCATTACATACATTATACGGCCGTTGTAAATTTGTCAAAATAATTACGGTCGTAAATTCGAATTATGAACACAAAAATTATCTTGATAAATATGTTGACATCATCGTTGTTATTCTAATAAATTAAACATCAACAACCTTCGTGAAACAACAGTGATTGGAAGTACTTGCCTAATTAATCGATTTATAATAATAATTTGGATGATTTGTATAGCACTGTTTTTGTGCAAAATTACCTCAAGGGCGCTGTACAAATATATGATACATTTCTATTCTCGGTCCAAGATTAGAACAACCCGTGGACGCGCATGTCTCCGCCCCTTCACCCCACTCCTAAAAGGACGAGCGTTAACACATTCAGACCCACTATTTTAATAAATTAATTATTTAATTTATTTTCCTACCGATAAATAAAATTAAAAATTAAAACATTTTAATACATTCAAATAATGATGATGATAGTATTACAATACATATTGTACTTTATTAGGCATCAGATTTATCAAATCGGCTAAGAAATCAATCCAAAGTTGAAAATATCATCATTGCCATTAAAAAAAAAAAAAATTTTCCTCAGATGATTCATTTGAAATTTCAAAAGCTAACGAATTATCATTATTGTCCTCTAGTTCATCAAAAATGTGATCGATATTCCGAAATTTTTTTTCGATACATATTTATTATCATTGTCCGTTGAGGTTTGTGCACCACCTATAAACATAAAAAAACCGATCAACACCAACATTCACAAATTTTATACATATATTACCTATCTATATCATTGAATTATAAAAATGCATTGTTGTAAATCGAATAGTCATACAAATAACACATAAATAATGTTTACCTGTCCTTTTTTGTTTTTCGTAATTGGTGATAATGAATTCGGACATATCGGCTGAACATCCATTTTATAGCAGGGTCTGAATGGGTTAATTTCTCTAAGCGCGGGCACTAACGACTAACGAATTGTCAGCGAAGATTGCCGGAGATAGCCGAGCGATGGTGAAGGAAAGGAGCGGGGGGTGGTATGCGCAGAACGAACCTAATTTGGTACTCCAACAGGTCGTTCTTAAGTTGGACGGAGTATACAATTATCTATCTTATAACTAACTCTTACCTTTACTTAAAGCTGTACTTTATTAGCCATTATTTGTCATTAGCAAACAGTTTAAAGTATTAGATGATGTAACATATAAGTTACTGTCGAATCTCCGGATAGATATTCTTCAATTCCATACAAAATCAGAATAGCGGTGTTCGTCGTGAACATGTGACGCTTTGAGCAAACACAAATGCAAAATGTATACAAAGGTCCCCATGTATAAGAACAGTAATAGAGTTTTTTAATGAGCCGTAGGCGGTTTTATGAGATATCCACTTAGGGCCGAATCAGGCACACAGTTTTATGATATATTTGTTGCGCGAACTTTGGTACAACTTTAAGAAGGGCAACATGGAAAGGCTTCGCGTGCAGTATAATAACGTCTACCGTATCATGTTTGACCTTCGCATATACTGCAGCGCTTCCAACACGCTAAAGGAGGGACGTTCATTAACCTTCAAACACCGAATAAAATAAATTATTTCATTATATTTTGGTCGAAAGCAGTCACTTTGTGTGTGACTTATTGATAAAATAAAACAATAATACACATCTAGTGTTCACCAAATCCGACTACATTAAATTAAAATTAATTACTATAATTTAAAACAACATTGTTTAGACTTAATCCATCTTTATTTACCCCTTTTAATCCTTTGTCAAAAAAGAATTTTCATTTAATTTATTACACTTGAATATGAGATTTGAAAAATGTATTTCGAAAGTATTTTCTATGGATCATATTCGTACGGCAATCTGTCACACTGTGAAAGACATATTGTACTTCAAGGCAGTAGAACGGTACGGGTCGCATTTTTACTTATTTTCTATCGCACTGAACAATAATCACAATCTGCTGAAATGATCGATATCAAATGAAACGTCAAAACAATATCTACGATGGATGTTTTATTTTTATTTTTATTTTTTTTTTTTTTTTTTTATATATATACAATAATATTATTATTGGGTTTATAAAAACAGATTATTTTTTAAACAAGTTCTGCTGTGTAATTATTATTACGCGTGACAGCTGTTTCGCCCTCTAAAGGCATTATCAAACTGTCTACAGTTTGATAATGCCTTCAGAGGGCGAAACAGCTGTCACGCGTAATAATAATTACACAGCAGAACTTGTTTAAAAAATAAACTGTTTTTATAAACCCAATAATAATATTATTGTATATATAAAAAAATAAAATGGAGTTCTACAAATTAAACTTATAACAATAAATACGATGGATGTTACTGGCGAATGTATTCTATGTATGTCAAATGCATAAAATATCCGACAACGGTGACACCAGATAAAAAGCGGTCTACATAAAAAGAGGTCTATATAAAATTCGGTCTACATAGAAGGTGGTCTGTGGCAGGACAATGTCTGCCCGGGCCCACTAATAATATAATAAATTGTAATTTCTTAAACTTCATTGTTTGGGACGTAGGGTTATGTTGTGTTGCACAAGGAGGTTTCAGGAACCAAACTGTGAATTCTTCGAAATATGTGTCCAGTTGGTGACGAATCTGAAAATAATGATAATTGTGTTTCAGCCGAGTGTGGGGTAACGGAGTGGGGCGCGTGGAGCCCCTGTTCGGTGAGCTGCGGCAAGGGGCTGCGTATGAGGACCCGCGAGTACACCATGCCCCCCGAGAAGGTGCAGATGTTCGGCTGCAACAGGCAGATCGTCTCCAAGGAGATGTGCGTTGCTGATACTCCAGAATGCCCGTAAGTACTTTTACTCAAATACAGGGTTTTCAAATAAGAGGTGTTATTTTTATATTCGATCGTAAAAGGTCAATGGTTTCGTTGCTTGTATGGCACGTAGCGCCGTCTTGTTGGAAGTAAACGTTGTCCAGATAAATACCATCCAATTCCGGCCATAAAAAATCATTAATCATCTCTCGATAGCGCAATCCATTCACCGCAACTGTTGCTCCAGCCTCATTTTCGAAAAAGTAAGGTCCAATGACTCCGCCGGACCATAAACCTCACCAAACAGTCACAAGTTGAGGATAGAGAGGCTTCTCAACAATAACTCTTGGGTTTTCCGAGCCCCAGATGTGACAATTTTGCTTGTTAACAAAGCCACTGAGGTGGAAATGGGCCTCATCACTCAAGATGATTTGCATTTGATTCACTCAAGTGAATTTTAATAATTTCAATGCGTTGTTGAAGCATGTATCGTCCCATTTTTATTAATGGCGTAGTTTCTTCTTGTCAAATGTCAAAAAATGACAGGTTCAAAAGTAACATCTACCGAAATAGCGGGCTATTCAAAATAACACCTCTTATTGGAAAACCCTGATTATCAGACCATACTTGGGGTACTTTATTCCTCTGTTAGTTCCTCTACTAACTGTGATGTGTGAAAGTGTGACGGGTGACAGAGTGGAGCGTGCGCAGACGAAAGATAAAACGGCGGCCATGATGCTTAATATATTTTATATCAGAAGACTAAACAGTTGAATGACCACATATTGTATATGTATGCCTTTCTTGAAAGAGTTTTTATATGGACAAAACTATTTATTCATATTCGTACACCCATTTTAAGGTTTAACTTGAAAAGAGTCTTTTCCTAATATAATTTTCAATTAGCGTTATTTATGAACGAGTAGTTAATAAATAATTTTAAGTTTACCCTTAAACCTACATAATTAGCTTCGATTTTCCGGAAACATTTGTGTAAAAGGAATCTTAGTGGTAATTGCATTTTATTTTCCAATGTCAAAAAAACATCGCAAAGTTACCAAAACCACTTTAAAGCGAAACATGGACCAAATCATATCACACATTTGTATTTACCTATTTTGGAAAGGAAAAATTAAAGATTTGTTTAATTTACAGAGCTTTAAAGTAAACAATAAAATCTGTTTGTATGACGTGAAACAACAAACAACTATAGAATCGTTATTTCCATTGCGAGATAAGAATTTTTTGAAATAATTTTAAAAACCCTTCAGGGCAAAGTCGGGTTGTGAAACTACAGGCGAAAATTTTTAATTCTAAATAATGTGTGTTGATTGATGATATACCTAACTTATCAAATTTTCTGCACATCCCAAAAAGAATCTTAACCTGATAAAAAACCTGACTAGAAACAAACAAATTAGTTAAAAATCGTAACATTTAATAAGGTAATATTTCCTAGCAAATGTTTTCAAAATTAATATACTAGATTTTTAATAATACTATCAAATCTATGAAAAATAAATACCTACCAAAGAAAGCGGTGTAATGCCCGGCAAGGAATTTAGAAATTATACATCCTATAAAGTATACAGTAGGTGCCTACATTCATATAGTAACAAATGGCGTGATAGTAAAACATAACTAGATTGAAGTCTTCAGGAATGATCCGTGAGGGCACTCCCAGCAGTCCTAACCCAGTACCTACCCACAGTGCCATTTGCCTCTTGATTAACAGCCCCTATCCACGAAATATAAATCAATAATAACCAAACGCGAGCACGTTGGCCGAAACAGACAGTGGAGGTTGGAGAGCAAACTCCAGAAGCTAAATTAAACAGGTGTATAAACCATAAAGGTCACGAATATTATATTATTGTATACATATGTATAAAGGGTGTGTGAGAAATATTTTAAATGTTTTTTAAGTTTTCTGTTTACTTAGCCTTCCTTAGATGAAACTTTCCCTTTTTCGTGTAATACTAGCTAAAGTGTACCCGGCGTTGCTAGGGTTTATGAATGGTTTGGAGTAAAGTTTTTAAGTTACGAATTCATGAAATATTGTTAATTTATTAAAAAAACAGGTCAAATTATTCGTTTTCCTGTTAAAAACGGGACTGGACCTCTATAACAAATAAATTGAAAAAAAATATAAAAAAATAACACTACAGCACGAGGAAGTCGGAACACGTATTGTTTAAAATAATAATAATTTCGCATCTCGTCCAATATATCTATTTGGACAGTGACACCTGCGTTGAACACGTGTTCAGATATATTCTGAATTCAATAAAATTTTATTAGGAAATGGTAATGCAGTCACATTTTTACAGCATACTGATAAAAAAAAGCCGTACTCATTTTCTCTATGTATTGTACTTGATAACTGGGTCTATTTTAAAGGTGGGTTCTAAAGAATTGAAAAAGTTAACTTTTTATAAGTTTTTGTTTCACTTGATCGTGCCACGTCTTCCTCGGGCGTGACTGACTTCCACCATTCACTACTGTATACCACATTGTTACTATTAAAAAATGCTTCATTATATCAACATTTATTCGACTCCGTATCTCGTTCCAGTGCATAGATAATGTTTTAAGTCTTCCTCGGGCGTCCCCAACTTCTGCCATTCAAATTCCACTCTCTAAACTCTCCTGACACTCATAAGAACAAACTAAGTTTTCAGCAAAATCGGTCCAATAGTTTTGAGTTTACAGAGGACAAACAAAGAATCATTCATTTATACATATATATACTCGTACATATATATTGCCTATTGCTATTCTGTATAGTTTTTTTTGCACTTCTTTACTAGGCACGAGCACAGCTTACATTACGAAAGATAAATATATATTGCACAAAATCGTATATTAATTGCAAAAAACTGTTGTTTATGTAGAATGTAGATTACGTAACAAACCCCAATAAAAAACAACAACAAACAAAATGTAGGACAAAATAATATGACCGCTGGAAATCCGTTATCATTACACGGCGTCTTTGATTCAGAAAACATATCACACATACATGAGATGAGCTGACGACCTTGAAAGAAATGGCGTATTAGTATGGATGAGATGCGTTAAGAATTGGCAACACAGAAGACATCTGAGGGAGGTCTTACGGCTTATTATATAGAAGAAAATGCTTTAACGTAATAGGTCACCATTAAAAATTTTCAGACAAAGGAAATTATATACCAGTCACACAAAGAGACACACACATTTCGTGTAATGAAAATTATCAAATATCAATCATCTGATAATATTTTAAGAATCATTCTTTCTCCTCAAAATAATGTCATGTTAGACTTAAATTAAACCGTTGCAGCCGGAACAGATGTACACGGATAAAATTTAATGGAAGTTAAAATGGTGGCACCCCCTCATTCTGTCTCATCGATTTCAGCGCGATTATTGTATTATTACTTTTGCATTCCCACTGCACACGACGTATTCCTATTTCCCTAGCCACAATGAATCAATGATCCTTCGACCGATGCGTCAATGACGTCAGCAGTCGGCCCAATGAGCAGAAGTCGGATGGCGTGCTCTGCGCGACCTGTAAATGATTAGGGGTAGTACCTACTTCCAGGCAGTTCTTTGTTTCTGTGCTGCCTACAGTGCCTATCGAGCCTAGTCTAGCACCGGACTATTCTAGCCAACGCTCGACTAGTCTAGCCACGGCTAAATTGACAACTAAGCAGCCTCGACACGTCAAAGCAAGCTGTTGATTTAAGTTTATGAATTTCGCTAACACGCCCGCTTTTGCATAATAACCTACCTACATATATCGATAAAAGTCGAAGTCAGGAAAATAGACGCCCTACGATGGCAACACTGAGATATTACGTAGACATTTTCCTTTTGAAATGCCAAAATCAAACGAGTTCGTTTTAAAGTGATTTTACTAGTAGTTTTGTGACTTCGCGGAGTGATTGATCGCTCCAACTGACAGCTCGCAACAGTCGCAAAGCTCGATCTAGCGAAATAAAAAAGGTAATATCAAACACGGCTAGGATCTTGACTGGATTGACCGAACATGGAACAGACAAATTTACAGGCAGGTGAATGCAAAGTGTTCGAATCAAAACAGGACTAATTATTTCAGACATTTTTCCTTATCGTGTTTAACTGTCTAAACTCCCGTTTCCTCAGGTTTAAACCAGACTACGTTCATTAAAAAACAGCCATAATTTTGATTATTGCGCGAAAATTTGATGTTATTGACATATAGACAAACTTACATAATATGTAGGAATAAGATGGGCTCGAAATCTAACAACTTTTTTAGTCGATGTCAACTGCCAAATGTCAAAGCCGATGTCGCGCTAGCAATTGTCGACTAATAATTGTCGATAAAAGCCTTTTTCTTGCTCATGTTGAATGTTCGTGTTAGGGACCCTTGGCTAGTATGCAGTAGTACCAGAGAGAGACGTCGTACGTCACGTCATCGTTCTAGTATCTTCTATCTTTTTAGACGTGTGAAAAGGAAGATTTATCGTCGATGACGTATTATTTACGACTTCTCTACGGGACCACTATATATAGCAGTTGACGAACTACAGACTGTCTGCTGGGTCCACTCTAGCACCGAGCAGCACTGGGCCAGTGGGCTGGGCTGTCAGGTAGGTAGGTACCGGGAGCATAGAACCGGAACACCGGACATCCGGGCCAAGGGCGGCGGGTCGGCCCATTATTGCCGCCATTGCGTGTCGATGCTTTTCTTAGGAAAATCTGGCATATTTAGCGGTCATTGGACGGGTTATTAACATCAGTACAAGCACATTTTTTCGTGCTTAAGTACCCAATTATTTAAGTAGTCTAATTACTTCAAAAGTGAAAATATTTATTTGAATATATAATAAGTATTATGTGAATTCATATATCCGACAGTAAAACCTATCAAATCACATGTCAACACGCTAATCTCAGAAACCGACAACCGATTTCAATGAAATTTTGTGAATGTGTATGATTGGTTCCAGCTTGAAATAAAAGATAGTTTTGGATCCGACAGGTGGCGTTGTTGAGATTTAAAAAAAATTCAACGATTTTTTTTCTGAAAATCATCCCAAAATACATACAACGACAAATTTAATACACAAATCAAAGCCCGATACTAGATATTCCTAGTGAATACTCGTATATAAGTACTTGTTAATAATGTTTCAGAATTAACAATGTTAACACTTTCTAATAATTTTCTCATATTTTTACGTCGATAATGCTTAGTTATTTATTATTTTCATCCTTTTACGCCCGAATCACAATGAAATCTATTTCTATTTATTAATTAAATAAATTTCATTGGGTGGGAACATTATTGCCTTTATGATTTATGATGTGAAATCATCGATCCAGGAGGAGCGCGGCTAATCACGGTCAAACGTCTATTCAATGATGAATTATGAACACGATTCTGTTCTAATAATTGTGAGAAATGCTTTGGGGATGACTATTATGGCGAATCGTTGATAATTTATAACTGTAACGCGTGTTAAGTTTTACATTAGTTATTAGTGTGTCACGATTAATATACACTTATTATTGTACCCCTGAACAGCTTACAATTAACATTGTAAGCATGTAAAATTCTTCATGGCGATAAATATTAGTCGTGTTTTAAATTATATCTATCAGTGGTATTCATTATTCACGCCCACTGCCTAGTAATAATTGATAAACCGTTCAGGTTCTTCAAAAAAAACTAGGTAAAAAGTGCCTGTACCGAAATAATAATAGCAGGTCACAATGGTACACCGATAAAACTTACTGATATGAAATATTGTTAATTTATCAAAAATCTGGAAAAATTATTTGTTTTCCTGTTGAAAACGCACTGGAGGCCTATAACGAATGATTTAACAAATTTTATAATGAACTATCAGGAAAATGGTTAATTTTCAAGTTCTGAGAAAGATTTTTTCAAGTTCTGTTATTATTTAAGTTCTTTCAAGCAACTAGCCTATACTGATATAATAACAGAACTTGAATAGGATTGTCACAGAACTCGAAAATTAACGTTGAAATTTGATGAATTGTTTAAATTCTCGGAAACAACACGTCCTTAGAGTTCGCACTTCATGAAGTTTTTGCGACAAGCGAGATCTTTCGGTACACTTACCTACACCCTGTGGAAAAACTATGCTATTCAACATTTTTCGATCAGATGATGAATTAGGTAGAATGAAAAATTTGTGTGTGTTCCCCTTACAAACATAAACACATTTTAAATACAAATCGGTGGATCGTTACGTATACTTGTTTATATTAGACATCTAGAAAAAACATATTTAGGAAAATCGCGTACACATTACGTCAGATTCCATTAAAATAAGACTCAAAAAGTCATCGCGCTGAAAGTTTAATATGAATACTGTTGTAAATAAAGATTTGCGTGGCATCTGTTTACTCGGGCTATTTCTTATATAAAATGTTAATGGAGTGAATGTGTGCATTCGTGAACAGACTGAACATGGTGCAATTTAGTCGGTCACGAGAGCAGAACAAACTATAATGTTTAAACCTATATTTTAAAAACTTTAAGCAGAAACATTACGTAGTAAAAGCTATGTTTCTGCTACGACGCAGGTACTCAACGTATCTCTAAAATATCAAGGAGCTGTTAGACAAAAGTTTGTGAATAAACCTTCAGAATGTACAGAGACATACCTACTCCCTAAGTTAGCACCCACTTTAGCTGAAGTAAGAAATGCCCATCTGATGTCTGACCTCACTAACAGATAACCCGAGTTGCTCTGCACATCCTGGTCTCTTGTCCTCCATCAATAGGATAAATTGTCCCAAAGACGTTTGGACCATAAGATGTGTGAATGCGGTGCTGTGCAGACTGGAGACCATAGAGGATGTATATGTAGGTGATTCGACGAATGATAGCTTCTCGTATTCCAAGCGGGAATTGATGATGTCCTGGGTGCGAAGCAAAGTCTTATGGCGCAAATATATTTGGAGGCAGAAACGCGAGCCAAGCCTCGAATTATGGGAAAGGAAAGAAGCAACAGCAATTGTCGCGAAGCGCCGCTTGCGGTTGATTTGTTCATTTCTTATAATTCGAGGCTCGGCTCGCGTTTCGACTCGCAAATGTTTACGCAGCATTATGCCCTAGCTAGACTCCAGGATCATCATGTCCATCTTCAATTCGGATGTGTTAGTATTTAATACAAGATTGAGAAAGAAAACAATAAGAGTGGCAATTGTAGTGTGTGTTACTAATCAATGTGACGTTTCAGTGGCAACCCTTCGGAAGATGATAGTTTGGACGTTTCGGGGTCCAACGGGGGCGCGGAGGGCGAGGGCATCTGCACCACGGGGGACTGGGGGCCCTGGTCAGACTGTTCAGCCACTTGCGGCCAGGGCTTCTTGGTCAGGACCAGGAACTTCATCGACAGGATGGGCAGGAAGAAGTGCCCCCTTGTAACCTTGGGTGAGAAATTTTGTCTAAATATGGAGGACGATAACGCGACCGTATTTAAAAAAAAACTAATTGTCAAAGTTGCCTAATAATGGCCGTGGTAAGTAAAAACACGGTGTTCTTCCTTGAGAGTAAAGGAAGACAATATGTTTTACTTACCACATGGCAGTATATTTTATAATTTAAAACACAAATAAAAAAAACAACTCCTATCCGTACAAATTTGCTATAATTTTTGATTTAAAAAAAATAATTATTCAGTTTTGTTGCGTATTTTAGCCTCAAATTCAAAATTGTATTGTTTGAAAAATGCCGCGCAGCCTTTCTTGAAGAAGACTGGCTCCAGACTATATACATATATAGGACTCTCGTAAGTTAGTGAGTATTGATATTGATACATTATTGTCATCGTTTCAGTTGAAAAGCAGAAATGCATGTCCCCCGAGTGCGGGGCTGAAGAAGAACTGGACCCGCTGTGCCCCGTGACGCCGTGGAGCGACTGGTCCGCGTGCAGCGTGTCGTGCGGCCGAGGCGCGCGCGTCCGCATGCGTCTCAGCCTTGCCGCGCCCGAGAACGCCGCGCGCTGCGACAGCACGGCTGAGATGACACAGCGCGCGCCGTGCTCGGAGCGCCCGGACTGCAAGCTGGATATGGCCACAGCCAAAGGTAACAAATTTACTAATCCCGGTTATGTGCGTTCCCGTGAAACCGGTTCAATGAACCCAAATTTGCTTTTAATTTAATATAATACAGACAGATTACGTCACTCGCCGCGTATCTGGGTTAGGTTATGTTGGACCAGCTTGTATTAAAATAAGTCGGCTTGGGTTGTTACTAGTAGACGATATTGTATTTGCTATTTTTTGTAACGTATGCACGGTAGGAATCCTGACAACCCGATCTGACTCATTCCTTTTCAGCAGAACAGTACAGCAAAGAATCAACAAACACCAACTACGATTCGACGTTACTCCGGTCTGCGTACGTTGTATATAACTACCACTGAATAACTCAAATGGGTACACCCTAGAAATGCCATGTAGATTTGAATGGAGACGAATGTCGCCATTGCCTTAGTACCTTTATGTTCTAGAAAAATTTAGCACGCGCTTTTTTTTTTTTTTTTTTTTTTTTTTTTTATTTGGTACAATATTTTTAACATTATAAGTTTTCCAGTAATGTAGGCCTCACTGGGTGGCTTGCCCGTGCTGAGGCCTTCATTTTATAATATGAAAATATAATCTACATAATACATTTAAAGAGAAAATAATACGTTTAAAATTAAAAATACATAATATACGAGTATTTAAAATAAAAAAATAATAACATTTAAATAATCTTGTGTGTTTGTGAGTGATGTGTGTTTATATTGGTTTTGTGTGTTACGTGTAGGTTTTATTTTTATTTTATGCTATGACATTTTGGTAATATTGTCTTTTTTGTTCTTTAATCCATTTTGTGTGTGAATTTATTTTTATTTTCCTCAATTTTAATTTCAAGTTTTACACTGTTGAAAGCTTTTATAGCATGGTATTGGTAGTGTCTTTGTCTAAAGCTTGAATTTACTCTCGGAGTTTTTAAGTTTTCTTTGTACGCTTGTCTAACTGGTTTGTTAGTGTTATTTTGTGTATGTTGAAAATTATTTTTTTTGTGAAAAATGTAGTTTAGTAGTGTTTTAACGTATAATTGGCGTATATCTAGTACGTCACAGCTGTTGAATATTTGTTCTGTATCAGTCAGTCTATGTTTTTTTAGTATTACCTTTAAGATCGTTTCTGTGCGGTTTCTATCTAATTGATAGCCGAGTTTGTAGCTTATTTTTTTAGTTTGTTTCTCTTACTTACCTGACATCATACATCGCCATGACAATTTAAATTTCATAATTATTACTGGCCCGATTGGCCAAACTTTTCGATCGAGAAATACGCCCACATCGCATTTCTTGTATTTTACTTTATTATATAGCAACTACGCAATGAACCTTGATAAAACAACTGACTGAACCAACTAATGAATTTGACATTGAACTTAAATGAGCAATTGACTTTTGGCCAATAACTCACCTTGATTCTCTGACGAGGCGCAACTATGAATAATAAGTTTTTGTTTAGAAAATCTAACAATATATGTACCTACATTGTTAATCATCCTGCTGCGAGGCATCACTGAAAAGACATCACGGGTCAAGCGGAAAATGTTTTTATACATAGGTAACTTGTATAATATGCTAATGAATTCCTGTGTGAGGATTGAATCTTCTTCCCCAGGGACTGGCGTCAACCACCCTAACGACTGAGCCAAATCCCGATTGGACTGCAATGTCATCCAATATCAGAGAAATGCGTGTATGTCCGCCTGTGTATGCATGATTGCCATCTTGATACAATGTTAGAATTAAATCACATCGAATGTATTGTCATCGACAACAAGTCTGTCTGGCGAGTTTCAGCTCGTTCGGATGTCGGGAAGTGGGTTAATTTCCACTTCCAAGATTTGCATTCATTCATTCACGAAAACAAAATCGAAATTCAAAAATATTTATTTAAAAAGAATCTTTACTGAACCATTAACCCGTCGCGTGCCGACGTTAAATTTTCGCCGTACACCAACTGATTATATTTTCTTAATTGTTTCCTGTAAAACGATGTTTTTGTAAATTGTGAATTATTTAAAGTGTTTAAAAAAATACAAGAATATACTTGTATTCAAGAATACAAATCACGGACGAGGTCGGTTAATATATTATAACATGTTTTAATAGAAGCACTTGTATGTTGTAATTTAGTGCGGATTATAAACATATCCCAAATCCTAATGATCTTAAACTGGCTAATCATTTTGCACATTTATAGGATTTCTTAAGCCTGATTATAGTAATTAGTTTTGCATAATAAACCTCTGGTACATTTCCACAGCGCAGTGGGAGTGGGTAGTAGGCACATAGTCAGTTTGCCGATAAACCTTGTAAGAATGGCAATGTTGCCTCAGATTACAACAAACTCATAATGCGATTAGTCTTTTTTCAAGGAAGTTCAAACTTCAATCGAAAACAGAGACTTTGTTTGATGTAGAATAAATGGAATCAAAAAAGGCCAACATATCTATTATGCAGAAATAGAAAAAAAAATTACGTACTTAACTGTGTTAATTCAGGATTACTGTTGGTTTTTTTGTTGTTGATAGATTGATTCAGTTCAAGTTTCGTTAGTGTTCGAAAATCTTGTCTACGAATATCGGTTGTACTTGTACTTGCACCAATAATTAATACTGTATTATTTACTAAACATATTAAAGTAAGTAATGTGAAATATTCCTGCGAAATACTTAACACTATTTAAGTTCATGAAATTCTGATTTTAATAGAAAGTACTAATCATATTAGACAAGCGATAAAGAAGGTACAAAATTTTATGTATCTAAATGCGTATTTGCTTGGTTCAAATGTTTGTCAGATGGGTATATGAATCATTAGAGTGAAGGTACGTTACCGAGACAAAGCGGGTGGTTTTACAGAACTAGGTCCAGTGAACTTACTTAGTCTTTGAATCATTTTCATAAGCGGTACTACATTAGTATGAATAAAAAGTATCTTATAATTTGATAATTTCATTGGGTAGATGTCGTAATTATTCAAGTAGGTATTTTTTTCTTTTTAAAGGTAATGATCCTGAGGTAAACATCTTTTATAAATACTTTCAGCTTCACAAATACTTCAATTATAATATCCAGTGATTTTTCACAGGTCGGCGCTAGTAATATTAATGACGTCAAAGGGATTTAATTTAAGTCATTCAGCATTAATTTTCTTTCTACGAAAATGCTTTTAAATCAATCTTATATTAAGATTTACGATGCGACATGTATTAGAAAACCTGTTAAGAAATCTAAGGACGGGTTGTTTCGGAGAATTTGAGCAATTCATCAAATTTCAACGTTCATTTTCGCGTTCTATGAAAGTCCTATTACAGTTATGTTATTATAGGCTAGTTGTTTGACAGAACTGAAATAAAAAGCATAACTTGAAAAAATCTTTCATAAAACTTGAAAATGAACGTTGAAATTTGATGGATAGTCCAAATTCAAATTCTCCGAAACAACCGGTCATCAATGTATTCTTTCGGGAAAAATAAAGCTAACACCACTTTTAAAAATTAACCCGTAAAAAAACAATGTTTGTTTTTACTAAAATACTTGGATATTAAAATGTTTTTTTAGCCTTCCTACCCAGGAGCTGAAGTCGACAACTCTATCAACCACGACAAATACTAGGGTAGAGCCGACATTTATTTCGTATATTAACTACTGTAATGTCATCCGATTTCAGATTGTATATCGCGTAAATATACATGATTGCAACCAAGTGTTAAAATGCATAGTCATACTTCTTATTATTAAAAAAAACTTAAAAAATTAAACGTATATTTAAATATATTATATTATTTAAAATCCATGGCAGAATCGACGACGAGTATAACTGCCAAGTTTCAGCTCGATCCTATGTCGGGAAGTGGGTTAATTTCCACTTCCTAGATTTGCATTTATTCATTACCAAAAACAAAAGTGAAATTGAAATAGATGTATTTAAAAAATGAATTATTTTGGGTAAAGTGTTTTATTCTCAAGCTGATGAATAAGGACTACCTACTACATAGGTATTTAATTTCTAATCCTGCTTATTTGCCGGAAGATAGAGCAAATGTGACGTAGTTTACTGACAGGGTTATCAGGCTTCAATGGTTCCTGCTTACAGTGATATCATTAGATATCCTTTGATGGCATCGAACCCGAAACCCTTCTGATATAAACCAGCGGCTCCTCAACGAAACGATTAATATTGTTGAACTTCGTAATTTCGTGTCCCTGCTGACGGCTAACCAGATCTAGGGATCCCTCAACCACGAGGTTTATTTTTGTGCCTACTTAGCGATTTACTTGCACAGGGTGTTGAAATTAACCAATGAATCGTTGACATTATTTGTACTAAATTTTGATCTCCGGTGACATTTTTGATAAAAAAAACATCAAAAAAGTCAACGGAAATCAAAATTTCACGTAATTTTTTAAACTCCAAATGATGTAAGGAATCACTGGTTAAAGTAAGACAGGTCCATCCTGTAATTTAAAAAAAATAAAAATAAAAATAAAATTAAAAATAAAATGGAGTTCTACAAATTAAACTTGATAACAATAAAAAAAAATCCATCCCGTATGTTATTTCTATGGACGTTTTTTTTAAATATTTGTATTTCTCATTATAAATATGTATATTCCAAGAATTTGTAATTTTCCCTGTGATGTCATCATACCGTATGTAACAAAAATAAATAATGTTTGGTCTGTTTTCAAAAATCAAATGGAAAAATAATAAATAATGTTTCAATTACTCTCGCTATTTGACAGAGCCGCTTGAAATTCAAATGGCTCGAGTGTTCCAAGAAGTTTCGAGACAAGTTTCATTGAAGACTTTGAATTCACAATGAAAAACGAAGAAAAACAGGCAATTAGGAATGCTTCATAATATTATGTAAATAATGATACGTACTATAAAAGTACTTGTCTCACTATGTTCTAGCATTCCTAGGTTCACAGTTCACAGGTGGGTAGCTACTTGAATATAGTGATGTGACAAGTAGAATATTTATAATAATCATATACAAAATCAAAAACAATCAAAAACTGTATATTGAGGTGAAAACAGTATTTCTGTATTGAAACATTCTTTCCTATTTCCCCTACCCCCATATAAATGAATTCTTTATTGTATCACTCTATTAATACATGGCAACACAGTTATGTTTTCATCTATTGGTCATCGAGTTATGCGGGTATTTTATTACGCCAAACAGATAAAGGAAGCTTACTAAAGTAGGGTAACTCTAAACAATATACGTAAGGCCAATTATTAACTGTTTTATGTCTCTATCCCTGGGACTTAGTTGCTTTTAGATTTAAACCTAAGTCAAGCTCAAAGAAACGCAGTTTTTTTATTCTTTTTGGAACCTGCACAATGTCAATGCTTCTATGAACCACGACCAGAGGCGGATTTGCCCTTAGGCCTATATAGGCCCGGGCCTAGGGCGGCCAGATATTAGGGGCGGCCAATCGTGACAAAAAAGTCAGAGATGATAACAATAAATTACTTCCTAAGTACCTAAATATTCTACGTACGAAATAGCGATATACGTACGAATGGCAGGAAAATTAAAACGGTTTTGACCCTAGGAACTTACTGAGAAGTTTGGATACTCCTGGTCAATATGATGGGTACTGAGAAAGGGGCGGCTACATGGTCTGGGGTCTAGGGCGGCCAAGACTGCAAATCCGCCTCTGACCACGACCCTACATCAACAAGGGCGTAGCTATAGCATTTTAATACTGAGGCCATTGGGGGGTTAAACTCCTTTACCCCCCCCCTTATATGTGGTCTTGTACATCGTCACCCCAAAAGTTACAAATAATTTTACAAAGGTAATTTAGGTTGATCATGGCCAAAATTTATAAAATGTAATATTGTGTGCCCCTTCTTTGCAAGTTTTTTAAAAATGTTTTTTTGTTTTTATAGAGGTGTGCATGCAGGAGGCGGACCCGGGGCCGTGCCGCGGTTCCTACGAGCGATGGACCTTCCACCCCATGAAGCTGATGTGCGTGCCTTTCAACTACAACGGGTGCAAGGGCAACCGGAACAACTTCCTCACTGAAGAGGACTGCACCAACACCTGCTCTGTCGTTAGAGGTACGATATTTTTATATTTATTTATGTTTTCCGTCCTTAGTGACTCGGGAAATCTTCGTATTACATCTCGATAATACATCTTTATAAGATACTCATCTTGAGAAAAGATCTCTAAATGTTAAATCTCTCGAGTATACCTACGTATTTGGAGATTACGCCGACAATACACAACCAGAGAATACATCTCTCAGGAATAAACTCCTTGATTATAAAATACCTTGTGAAGCTGAACATCTCAAGAACTCACGTTTTAAAAAACCCAACTCCCGTACAATGCCTTGTAGTTATTTATTACTATTAGAATAAAACACAAATAACTTTGTTTACATCACTTCAATATATATAACTTCTACATGTTTCATGAAGTATACTTGCTCCTGATGAGGTGAACATTGTTCATGGAACATGTAGAGGTTATATATATTAAAGTGATGTAAACAAAGTTATTTGTGTTTTATTCTAATAAATAATGACATCACAAAGTGATAGCTTTCAGAAGAAATTTTCTTCGAAAAATTATTTATTACTGACTGGGGACGGCATTGCCCCGGCTTTACACAGAGTTTCTCGAAAACTAATGCAGACACTGACCTTCCGCTTGTTTTGAAGGTCAAGTGTGCAAATTTTCACCGTCTCGAAATAAAACTGTAGATTTGTAAACAAATCGATTCCACGCCGCCAGTTTGTCCGCCACGCCACGCGACCGCCAACCCACCCGCAAACAGATATTCTTCTTTATATGAATAGATCGATAAACAGATATAAAAGAGATAATGCTGAAAAACTCGTTGATATTCATTATTTCTCAGTATATTTCATACAATATGATTTTCTGGAGTAAAACAATAATATTACAAGAGTGCACAGAAAGGTTAATGTGAAACAAAGGGTGGAAAAGTTAAAATGGGCGGGAGCTTCGCTTCGTTGGTTTATCAAGTAGAAAAAAACGAGAATTGCTAAAGGTACCACACACACAATTTAGTAATTCCACAGCTAGAGTAGTAAAAAAAATCCAACCCATCATAAATTGCCTGATTTACTGCCGTCGCGTCGTCATCAAACATTCAATATCGCAACGAATTATTCGCGCCGTAACTACTTACAATGCCATTGGAAAATTTAAATTTCTATTAATAATTTGTGTCATAAAAAGTTGGTCTACGAACTAAATAACTACTGTTGGAATTAAACACACATTCGTTGGGAGTTGGGAGTTAATGAAACATCGTTGACTTCTTTCAAGAGGTTACATATTTTTGCGAATGACATAATAACCGCGACTCATGAACTTTGCCATGTGTCCTAAATTCGCACAATTTATTTCGTTAACGCTTATTATTGTGATCATTTGATGAAGAATAAGAAGAGAAAAAAGAAGGAAGGAGAAAACTGTACAGACCTAAATAAGCATGAATTCGATCAAATAATATTTCAATAATAGGAATATTTCAAACAAAAGTTGAAGAACACTGTTTAGAAGCCATCAAAGGGACGTTGCGGAGCTTCACATTACCTACTTTGTAATTTAAAACGCAAGTAACAATTTACAGATTCACAGAGAGAAGAGGGTTTTAACTATAGAATAGATATTTATTAACTAATGTCAAACCACTTGAAAAATTATACTTTGTAATTTTGTAAATATTATTTTTTTTAATATATTCATAAATAACTTCGATGAGTTTTTCGGATGTTCTAAAAACGGTTCCATCGCAACTCAACACACTTTTTAAAAGTGATATAAAGTCATTAAACGAATTCATAGACGGCCTCAGTGGTCGAGGGGTAAGGCTCTCGATTAGCAAGCCGAAGGTCGCGGGTTCAAATCCCAGTTCAAGTAAATTTTATTTGATTAATTTGTGTTATTTCACAATTTGACAGTTTAAAATAATATATATTATACTAATAATATATTGAGTAGAAGAAACCCTGAAGTAAGAACACCGTTAAGAATTAAAACGTTTCTTGAAATGGCTTTAGCCGTGTTTGGTGACCAGATCTGAATAGTCAGGTACTGCCCCAACTTCCCCTTCCCCTACCCACTACATTCAGCCTCAAAACGTACCCCATTAGAGGATGCCATAGTCTCAATGGCTCCAGACGGTTGAGAGCAGTGTGGACTCTTATGCGGCATTAAAAAAAGCTTATAAACGTAACCTATTTAATGCAGTTTTTTCATCAGTTTTCATGGCTTTACATCACTTTTCAAGAGTGTGTTGAATTTCCACTGTCCAGAGTTACCCGGTTACCCTTAACAAAGCCATAGTATTTTTAATAATTTATTTACTAACCATAAGACGCGAATAAATGATATTCGATTAAAATATAATATTAAGTGTTTATACCTACTCAGGTATTCATTTATGATAATTAGACAAACAAAAATAAACATACATACACCCACAGTAACAACACGACAAAATACAATATTCTACAGCAGCACACATGAGCGTAACTACATTGCCCACTCTCCGATACAACGACTTCACACCATGGGAAATCATTACTTGGGTGATGTTGACATATTCAATACCAACTTGGCAAGTTTTGTGGATCATTTAAAACATTTATTTCAACAATACTCCTAAACACATCATGTAAACCAACAAATAGCTGTAATTTTCTGTTTTTGTTTCTTGTGTTTGTATAACTTGTTACATAGCTTTTATCAAATGTAATTTTATTCTTATTTTTTATGTTTGAAAGTATTTGTCAAATTAAAATTATACTACCAACCATGTAAAAGCCCTCTGGGCGTTAAATAAATAAATAAAAAATAAATAAATAAAATATTAGAAGTAGATTTATCCAACCAATTAATATTTATTTTTATAAGCAATAATTATTAGCCTGAAACACTCATCCACATTGAAAAATCTCCAGATAAAAGATACATGACGCCAACGGGACATGAACCCGTGTCCTTTCGATTTCCGGTCGACAGCTCTGACCACTGAGCTATGGCGGCTTATCTCTTATCCGCGAAATAATTCAATATATATATATACTAGTGTTTCATTCAACAATTACTGCTTATTACATTTTTTCACCTGAAAACAACCAACTTTATTTTATATGAGAAAGGCATTGTAAGTGCTAACTCTCTCACTAGATGGCGTCGAGACAAATTGTCTACATTTTTTGGTAAAGATACTTGAACTTGTCAAATATTAATTATTTTTTTTTTTTTGGTAAACTAATGTTTAAGACAAGTTTTTTTATGCATAGCACAAAGGGTAACAAGTATTTTTATAAGCAATAATTATTAGCCTGAAACACTCCTCCACATTGAAAAATCTCCTGAAGATTTTCAAGAAAAATTTTCAGAGTATGACTTCGGGCAATTACTTGCGTTACCAAATACAAAATTACATCAAATAGTTCATTATATTGTAGGTAACCCTCCTGATATTGGCAAACCATCTGAAAATGATAACGCAAATAGATTAATTAAATGGGTCGAAAATAGCCCAATCACACAAACGGTTTAGTATTTTGGGAAAACATAATATCCCGAAATATCGTCAGTATTTTGGGACGTTGTGTTACGGTTTGTCCATCGACTATTTTGGTCTCTCATAACAAATGAACGAACCCATCAATCAAAATGACAACAGAGAAGCCTTATTGAGAAGCCCCTAATGTTACACTCGAAAGGAAGATGAATAATTCAACAAACGTTGCAAAATATCTGAATTGATTTGATCGATAATTTTTTTATGGGTGGTAATTTGTGGTATCTAATAGTGGGTGAGATGTGCCGAGAAGATCGGACTACCATTCAGAAACGAAATATTGCTATATCTTTTCGCCAGTAAAACGATAAATTTCATGCTACAAAATTAAATAATGACCTTCAAAATTAAATAAAAAATACCGTGGAAATAAGTGAATAAAAACATCATCAAAATATGGCAGAAGTAAAGATGAAAATGAGGAAATTATAAAAAATAATGAAGTAAAAAAATACCATGGAGATAAAAATGTTTGAAAACAACACAAAATACGGCAGAAATAGAGAGGAAAATGAGGAAATTATAAACATTACTAGCTAACATGTCCCCGGCGTTGTGGTGGTTATCCTTAGGAGAAAGACATATACCAAGACGGATGGATTTCTGTAGGCCTTTTAAGATATACAATTCCGTTGTAAATTATTTTGATGTATCTCATAAGGTATAAGCGCTAGATTTTTTTTTATTACGACTTGATTACAAAACATCGACTTTTCTCTACTTTCTATAAATATAATATACGTGTTTTATATACATAAACATTCCACAAGAAATTCTGTAAATATAGTGAAAATCCTATCAAAATCCATTGCGCAGTTTAGAAGAACTAAGCGCACAAACAGACAGACGCGGATAGCGGCTTTATTTTATATTATTTACAGATGAATGAATATAAAGTAAATAAATAAATACTATGGAAGTAAACATATTTAAAAACTACATCAAAACATGGCAGAAGTAAAGGAAGATGAGGAAATTATAAACATTATTTATTTATTTATTGACGCCCTATTGGGCTTTGAAGTACATAACAATTACAAATTTCATTTTTAACAACAGTATAAAACAAACAATAGAAAATCGAAATAAAATATAATGATTACTAATACATTATTTACATTTAAAAAGTGGTGGACTAATTTGGCTTTAAATGTATTGAAGTTTAAATTAAATATGTCAGCGACATCACTTAGTTCATTGCCCAACCTATGTATTATTTCTAACACAGAATTCGTAGTGAAGTTATTGTTGTAGAATAAAATATTCCGTCTAGTATATTTTGGAGGTATATGTAAAGATAGTAAATTTATAGTGTCAGGGCAGTCTAACCTTGAATGAACAATTTTACATAATAAAAGGAGATCAAATATTTTTCGCCTTTCAGATAATTTCGATAAGTTAAGTTTACTGCGTAAATTGACATAATTGATTTCAATAATAGGAATACCAATTTTTAAATTAATAAAACGTAAAAATTTATTTTGAATTTTTTCAATTTGTAAACAATGAGCGTTGAAATGAGGACACCAAATGGTTGAATTGTATTCAACCTGACTTCTAACCAGAGACGTGTATAGTAATTTTATAGTTTTTATGTTATTTAAGTCTTTAGCGATTCTGAGAATAAATCCAAGCATTTGTAATCCCTTACTGGTAATGCTATTAAAGTGATTCAAGAAGCGTAATTTGGAGTCAAAGATAACTCCAAGGTCATTGAATTCAAAGACTCTTTTTAGATTGGCATTGTTAATTAAGTGGTCGAATAATAAAGGGGTTTTAGATCTATGGAAACTGATCGTTTGGCATTTGTTGATATTAAGATGTAATTTGTTTACGATGCACAATTCATAAAGTTTATTTAAGTTCATTTGTAGAGTTAAACAATCAGAAGAATTACCGATCGATTTAAACATCTTTAGATCGTCGGCGAATAGAAGAAATTGAATATTATCGAAAATTAGTGAAATGTCATTAATAAATAGTAGGAAAAGAATTGGTCCTAGGTGGGAACCCTGGGGGACCCCACTTAAAGCAAAAAAGTTTAAGAAGTTTTGGAGGTAATTTAAATTATAATTTTTATTTTTATTTTTATTTTTTATATTATTATAATTTTCTGTATGATAAGTAACTTCTAAGCCATTCGAGAAAGTTGCCGCTTATTCCCAAGTGTTCTAATTTTTCCATTAAAATGCGATGAGAAACAGTATCAAAGGCTTTGCTAAAGTCAGTATAAATTGTATCAACTTGAAGACCCTTGGACAGTGCATTAGAAATAAAATTTTCGTAAAGCAATAAGTTAGATGACGTAGATCTGTCTGGCATAAAACCATGTTGAAATGTTGATATAATTGGTTTAATTTGATGCATGATTTTACTTAATATAATCTTTTCAAAAAGTTTAGGTAGTGATGACATTATACATATGGGACTATAATTTTCAATTTGACATTTATGTCCTTTTTTAAAAATAGGTGTTATAAAGCTACTTTAACAAATTCAAGTATGAAGACTTGACAAAATATGAAGACATGGTAAGTAAAAAATACCATGGAGATAAACATGTTTAAAAACAATACATCAAAACATGGCAGTAATAAGGAGGAAGATAAGGAAATTTTAAAACCTATGAAGACTTTTATTAACAGTCAATTACAATTCGTGCACTTCTTGGTTTCAATTTTTTCTTTCATTTCGCCAAACAATTTCTTCCCATTTGGTATTTTTTGTTATTATTACTCATACCTACAACCCACATTATTAGTAAGGAAGAATAATTTCCATCCCAGACGAAACTACTAAGACATTGTATTGGACATACGTAATGGGTATTTTAACTATGTATAATTTAATATTTAGTACTTCATTTTGTAGTTAAAAACTTTATATGACCAAATAAAAATAAAATAAAGATAGGATGATGAACAATTTAAAAAAAGAACACCAAACTATGTCTGTAAACATGAAGACGAGGAAATTATAAAAATGATGCAGACAGCATTTATTATATTAGTATAACACCAACAAACTACAGTCCGCCTCGGAATTCGGATCAGGAATCCCCAGTGAGGACTGAATATGACAAACTTATAGGTATTATGGTATACTTATACACACATGATAATGTACCTCATTTAGGGCCGGTTGTTTCATTGAATTAGTCGATTCATCAAATTTCAAAGTTAAAATTCAAGGTCTGTAAAAGTTCTATTCAGGTTCTGTTATTTCACACAACTGAAATTATAGCAGAACTTGTATTGAAGTTTCACATTTAAAATTTATAAATTGTTCTAATTCTATGAACAACCCGATCTGAGTCATTTAAAAAATTCGTGTTTTGTGACCAGATCTGAATAACTAGGTACTTTTTCCTTCGTTTCTCTTCCCCATATGCTTCCCCTCCCTCCAACATACCCAAATACCTTCAGCCACACACATACCTCACTTGGGGATGCTTTGTCTTATTTTATTTATTTATTTTAAAGAAATACAAACATTTCCGGGTTACGAATAACCTGACAATATTTCTCCTACTACCACCACAGTAAGCGGAAAATGTTGCTTGTGTTGTGATGGAGGACTTAGCCAGCCGAGGAATTGAACACACTACGCCTGGGTGGGACCCAAACAGACCGGTCATTTTGCAAAATAGTACATAAACAAATACATTGCAAAAACGATAAAAATATAGTTAATACAGAAAATGTAGATAAAAACAGGTTACATGTAGGCACATTTAATTAAAAATTAAATGATACATCGTGCTTAAAGTTGATAAAGTAAAGGAAAATATCCACATTTCTTAGTTAATTAAGCCAGTAATTTTTCCCAGGGGCATCACCATCGGTAAGTTAGTACTGTACCTGGGAATTACCATCAGAAACCTGTGTTGGCGGCCTCGCGTTAAATTACCAGGGACATTATTATTATTATTTTAGCCATGGTAATTCAGATAAACTTAACGCGATATTAGTTTTCGTAAGAAAAGAAGGTTGCAGTAGACCGCAACCGGTAGGTACGTCTTCATTTGCTTGGGCATGTTTCTTTCTTACAAGCATCAATAATTTTTATTTTTGTTTTTCGTTGATTACAACTAAAAATTGCGGACGAAGCCAGTTGTTAAAACTAATATAATAATTATTATCACGGTAAACTCGTGTATACCAGATTTCAGTGGTACAAATTAACTTGAACAAAATATAGAATCATTTAAATGCAAGACGCATAAGCTTACCTCGTGGAAAAGCAATTTGTTGTTTGTTATTCTTTGTTTAAAAAATGATTTCGCGTTGGTGTAGAAGAGAATGGTTCAGCATAAAATTAAAATTAGCTATCATTACCATAATGGGTTGGAAATACCTTTAAGTAAATGGCCAACTTACTCACAACACTTCAATGAACTATTGCTATTATTATTATTGCAAGGCGACATTGCACGACCTCTGGACGTTGCTTTCAAAAATAAACCCACTGTAAAGAATTAAAAAAAAATATTACTTTCCACGACAGACTTACTAGTTAAAATATTTAATTATAAGGAACCTGAAAATGTAAAAGTAGGTACCTACTTACCTGGAAAGTTTCAGGTAATTATAGTTAAAGCACTTTCAAGTGTAATAATAGTGAACACTGTAAAGCTGCCCAAAAACGTTGGCTAAATAATGAGGAAGCCCAACACGATGTAATAACCCAAAAATAATCACGATAATACTTTAGGCCGAAAAAAATTCAAATCATATCCCATCATAAAGACATTCAGTTTATTTAAAAAATTCAGAGGAAAAGTTTTTCTTCATAAATTAGAAACCTTTCCCCAGAATTTCCCCCCAAAATGCACGTGCATGTGCGCGAAAAAATATCATAAAAGCCCAGCTACACTACTCGCGAAGTTGATCGAAGTTGACCTAATACGATAGTGTGGGCACGAACATCGCTTCGCTTCGGGCATCTTCGCTTCACTTGGCCCGACTTCCGATTGTTGTCGGTAAATGCGCCCGAGTCAAAGGACTCGAAGTTCGAACACGAAGTGTCTGCCCACACTACTCGGTTCACTTCAGTTCGCTTGGTTCGCTTCGAGACGTCGTGTTTGGTGGTTGTGCGTGCGCAGAGTCATAGTGACTATACGTAATAAAATATGGCTTCTACACTGTGGTCACAGGACCTAATTTTTTTGTTCCTAGAAACACTCCAATCCGAGGCGGTTATTTGGGACCCAATTGAAAGGGACCATAAAGATAACTAACTAACCATCACGCCGTTTCCCCGCAGGGGTAGGCAGAGAGGACGGACCGCCAAACTACTCGGTCTTGGCACACACTCCTTGCCTCATTCACATTCATACATCGTCTCATACATACTCTTCTATTATTCTGACTCTTGACATGGCCCGACTCGAGTATCTGATTCACTTGATCGTGCCATGTCTTCCTCGGGCGTCCCCGACTTCTGCTACCATTCACATTTGCATCATATATCCTCCTTTTTTATATTTTTTTATAGTGAATACCTCACAAGAGTCCCAACTGCTCCAGTCTGGAGCCAGTGAGACTATGGCATCCCCAATTGGGGGATGTTGTGAGGCTGAAGGTAAGTGGGGAAGGGAAAGAGGAAGGTGGAGAAGTACCTGGCTATTCAGATCTAGTCACTAAACACGGCTAAAGCCATTTGCAGCAACGTTTCAATTCTGAATGGTGGTCTTACACCAGGGCGATACTGGTAGTATCTTCCACTCTGGAACGTGCCGCAAATATACTATATATTATTTTAATTAATTAATTGTGAAATAACACAAATTAATCAAATAAAATTTATTTGCGCACGCCGGGTTCGAACCCGCGACCTTCGGAATGGCAGTCCAATGCGTTACCACTGGACTATGCCGGCCGTCACACTCCTATCTTCGCTCATTCGCTCTACATGCCCAAACCATCTAAGCGTCCCTTTCTTAATCTTACTCATTACGCCTTACATCAGCCTTGCACTCTTTGCGGATCTCCACATTCCTCACACGATCAAACATGGTTTTACCACACATACGCCCTTGAGGTGATTTTTCACAAAAACGGCGCTTTACAAATTATCCAATTATTATTATTATACGCCTCAGGGATCTCATTTCAACAGCATTTAATCTACTTTCATCCTTTATTTGCCACTTGAACGTCCATGTTGCCTAGTGCACGGACTCCGAGAGACTGAGCTACTCGCGAAGTTGCACGAGTGTGTGGGCACGCACTTCGGACTTCGGCTAACTTCGTCGAGGACTTCGTCGAAGCGCCGAAGCGAGTAGTGTAGCGGCCGCTTTACGAAATGCGCAAGTATTCGGATTTTCGTGAACACGTGTTCCGACATCGTGATAACATAGTCGTAATTAATAAAAGTATATCAGGAACCTGTTAATTCATTCGTAATTCCTGCAATCCTGTTATTAACCGGATTACCAATAATTTGAAGAGATTCTTAATACGTTAGTAATACTCATTTTTCTCGGTGTACAAAAGAGTTGGAATGAGAAAACAATTTAATGTTCGACTTTAAAATCTTACGTGGTATTTTTTTCAATGACGTAATTGCGAACTATGAAACGTTTCATTTTATCAACACTACTTTTACGTCATATGAATATTCAAAGACCCCACCTTTACCAGCCCACTTGGTCCAGAGTTCATAGTCCACACCAATTACAACAATGACGGGCATTTCAAATTTAGCGATGAATTCAGTTTGACAGTAGTCACTAGCTGCCAGTTGACAGTAGACAGTTGACAGTCGACCGTCTCCAAAGCTCTGGGCTGGTACAATTAAATGTCAAGGATGTTCTGGCCCCGTTTCATCACACAATTAGACCCAATTAGAACACCGTATAATATTAAAGCAAATAATGCAAATTTGCAAAACGCGTTGGGAGATCGCTCATACGAGTAATCTAATTCCATATATTTTTTCTGTGACCATCTTCATTCAGCCTTACTAATAATGGTGGTGTAAATTTTATACAATTGATAAACTTCCATAAAATAAATTATTGTAAGCAATAATTAGTCGCCTGAAATATCCATACAAATTGAACATATCTCCCGATTAAAAATAAATGCCGCCGCCGGGAATTGAACACGCACTTTCTGATGTCTTCTGGGGTGCTCTGGACCACTGAGCTACGCCGGCTTATTTCCAACACGCCAAATAATTCAATATGTACTAGCACTTCAATCAACAATTACTGCTTACTATATTTAAAACAACCAATTTTATTTTCGTCCCTAATGGGAACTCTCATTAAATTCACACGGTAACAATCAATTAAAAAATAATATGTTAGAACTAACCCCTTTCAAGACGGGAATCTAATGCCAAAATGCGATTTTTCAGTTAAAGACATTTTTTTATTAGTGAGAATTCAAAACGAGGTAATACATTATTTATCCAATGTGTAAGTAAAACACCGTTAACGGTTAGGAATTTTATTTTAAAATTAGAAAGGTAGTTAATGTTTAAAAGTTAATACCAAGCAAAAGTTTAAAAATGGCACTCTACGTAAATTATTGGCGAATTTCAGGATGCGACGGAACAGAGAGGACACGAGGAAGTATTAAAGATTAAGGAATGTTAGACAAAATTTGATTATTTAGATCTCGTTAGTAAATACTGATTCAACACGTTTCAATTTTGAATTGGGGTTTACACAAAGACGATACTAAGAGTATCAAATTCTCAGGTATGCAAAAATTATAGGTTCAATTTGATGGGTTTGGGTCTCGGATAGCAATCGGAAGGATCGTGTTCTAAATTCACAGACAGGCTAATTATTGTAAGTGGACAATTTATTTTAATTTAAAAGGGTCTGCATAAGATCTGCATCTTAGATAAATGAAAAAAAAAAGTTTATTTGTATTTTATTATAATGTCACAGTACTTTCTATTAAATTAACTTATATGGGGGATTTATATGTTGTTTAAATAAAACTATGTAAATACATGCTTCTGTTATAAATTCTGCAAAACCGTGTGCAGCTGATGTGTATTTTCCAATCTCATTAATGCCAAACATAGGTTTCAGGTACAATGTCAAACGACAATACCAGACACCATTATTATTAAATAATAAAAAATATGCAATCATAATTTGCAACTAGTTATGACTAACCTAATAAGACTGTAAAAATAGCGAATTGCTAATTAATACTATATTACAAAAGCACTTTGAAAACTTCGTCTCAAAGGTATGATTTGATATTTTCTACTAATAAAGTCCTATACAGTAAATATTTTTTCAGGTGACTGAAACATATTAATCTGTTCTATATAATTCAGGAAAAAAACAGGTATTTTAACCAACCCGACTTTTTATTTATTTTGGGTCATCCATACGCGGTGGGTAAGTGGAAAAGGAAATGTTTGCAACAAATTGGTGCGCGTTTCGTTTGAGCTTTTACCTCAATTCTATGTGGGTACGTGTACTTCCCGTAAATATATCATCTCCTGTTTAATTTTAACAGTAGATTATTCCTCAAGTAATATATATCTAAGAAATCACACGGATAGGTCATTTTGCACCCAAGAGCAGACCGAAATCAGCGTGCGCACACTTACACACACGGGTCAAGTGTACGCAATAAACTTTGTGAACGATTTTTTTAATGAAACCTTTTGATTTATGAACTGGATGAAGTTTTGTGTTTATTTAAGATACCTTAATAATGTTCAATCACAATAGTCAACAAATAAAATATATACACATACAGCGTTTTAACACAAAAAATAAACAAATTATGTAAAAATTGCGTACGTTTTTCCCACGTGACTATTGCGTACTAGATGATGTTGTTATACTAGTTTAGCTGTAAAGAGCCTTCGAAGTTTCGAAGATCTATTTTTAGTGGAATAGGGAATAGGGGAGGTTAAATTTACCATTGTTGTGCCATTCCATTCCATGGTAACATGTCATGTGTTTACCAGTGGCGGCCAGCTAATATGTGCTCCCGAGCGCCGAACAACCAACAAGATTTCCGACATGGCTAATCACAATACGAAACTCGGTTCGGTTATAATATCTCATTCAAAAGGTACCTACTTATTAAGCGCGCTTAACTTGCAGACCGACTTTGACTTGTGACTATGTTCGTAGCAGTTCGTTTTCGATTGCGATCCAAAATTTAACTGCTTTGTCGCATATTCTGTGGAACAGTCGAAAGCGTGGGTCCATACCATTACATACTATTCTTTGCAAATAATACCATATCAAGAACGGCGTTCGGAGTTTTACCACCACATCAGAAGGAACGGTTTATTCAGTAGAAAGTTAAACTAAAACGCGTATGTTTGATATTATTGTCGATATCGTTGTTTCAATTTACCATCTGCTATTTTTCAGCGAATGTTACGCTTCTTCGATACAAGCATACAGGATAAAACTTGTCATTAAGAGATGAGTGATGGTCAGATTACTTATTATCAGTTCAGTCAGTACTCGCCGTTGCCAGGCATTGTCTCTTGAATTTAAAACTTTTCTTACTCTGAGAAAGTTTTGAAGTTTAATTGCAGGTTTTATCGATCTTGTATATCAATTATTAATAAGGCATATCAATTGCATGTTATACTAATTTATGATTACTTTTGTGTTTGTTCAACGTATAAATTAAGAATGAGTTTGAATGTGGAATACATTAAGAATAATAGGTCGAGTTTTGAAAACAAATATGAAAGCAAACAAACCTGAACTGATAATAAAATAAGAGTGCAAATCTGGATCGAAGAAGTTTACTCGATCATTTAACAAAACAATGTATAACAAAGCAATGTATAACAAAGCTTGTAGCTCTGTGCATGTGATCAATTGAATAGTTTATTTTGTTTTACGTGTTTAATTTACGATGTTGATTCAGTTTGGACAATCAGCGGTGTTACTGATGTAACTCACCTTTCTGAAAAAATCAAAAAACATAATTCTTATCATTTACATTTACAAAAAGTTTTGAGCTTAAAGGTTTTACGAAAAGTTGACATCAGAATGCAATTGGATTCAGGCTACCGTGCCTAAGGTAAACACCATAATGAGCTATTTAATAAAAATCGATACAGGTCAAATTTCCCAGAACATGATTTCAATGTGACGCTTAAAACGTATGACTTCCTAAATAAAGTTCAGTACCTAAAAGGTAAACTCTGTGCAATTTACGCCCGCGACGATTTTTCAAAAGCTAACGGCGCTTTATCAATTTTACAACTTTTTTATAGTACTTGTTTATTAGAAGACTTTCCCGAGCCTGTGAAATTACTAAAACTTTTGTGCACCATTCGTGACCTTTGGAATGACCTCAGTTGAAAGCTAAAGATGTTTCTCAACGTTAAAAAGAATAAAATCTTTTAACACGTTGAGCCAGGACAGACTGAACGCACTATCAGTGTTAAGCATTGATAGAGGTCTTTGCTAAACAAAATGAACAGAGAATAGAACTTCTTTATAAATAGGTATGTACCTTTATTTAATTTATTTTATGACTTAATGTTGTAATCCGGTGAACCCCCACATATTTTGACCACCGGCCGCCACTGGTGTTTACACCAATCATACGTTCATCAAATATTTACTACGTACATTTTGTTCTTCAGTCTAGGGATACTTTATCATTGTGTTAACAAAGAACTTAACCAAGAATGTTGTAACTATTGCTTACTTGCTTGGTTAATGATAATAAATCATGAAGCGGAAATGTTATGATTGACAGAAATAACAATGAACAGTATGAGGTTGTATAATAAGGCGTTAGGGCCTTTGTTGTCGTTTCCTGGGAGACTAATTTTGTAATATTAAAGGACTTTTCATTTTCAAAGCGCATTTTAAATGTCGCCGCATAATACATTTGAAACATACTAGAAACTTTATATTCGTAATTACACTGAAGTACCTAAAGAAAACAATGTTAGGAAACGGCTAATATTCATGCATTACTAATAGAAACTGGATACATAATACGCACTAGAATTGCCGTTTATGTAGATTTAAACAGAAACCAACGTCGCCACTGTCTTAGTACCTTTTTGTTCTAGCCCATTTAGCATGCGCTCTGTCTCTCTCCTATGTTACACTGGCTTGATATCGAATATCGCTATCCTATTTGATCGTAACTACAATATCTTCAAGATGATTGAACACAGTTCTGTATTTGAAATAAGCAAAGTAGTCTGATTTTCACGCCCTAACCGCATTCATTGTGTACTTCTTTATTATATGCTATAAATCTATTCAAACAATGGTAAAGTAATAAATTTAATCAAATTAATATTAGTTATTATTTAAAAATTAATTTTAATTTAAACCAATAAAAAAAGAAAATACATATGAATAACTGTCATTACTGATAATTATATAATAAATGTTTCTGTGATATTAATAGAAAAATTGTTGACATAAATGAGCGCATAAAAGAATTTATAAGCATAGTTATTATATACATATTTTATGTTTTTTAATTTCCATCAAACCCAACAAAGTATATTACGCTATTTGTAGATAAATTTGAAAGGAAATTGATGAATTACTTACGTCGGGGTAGTTCGTAGATATCATTGGAATTGAAATGCTAATAAATTGATAAGGCTTTGCCACAAACTCGCGGAGCGGCGGTACCACGCGCCACTACAGGCCACCGCGTAGAAAAGTAAAGTCTGAGAGTAAGGTAACGGTTTACAGCGCAGTCCGTTGTGATACTTTTCTGTGCGGCGTCCTGTAGTACGTGTACGTGTGGCAGAGACATAGACATATGAATATTAGTAGACCTGCCCTAAGTGATTAAAAGCGTATTATCCCCACTCCCCATACCGGTTCCATTGGAGCCGGCTGTGCTCGCGTATGGCCTCAAGTGAAATTTGAAAACGTGACGTCATCATTCTTGTGCGAACTATGGTCGAGGCATCATCGGTTCATTTTACGAAATAACACGGCAAAATGTTGACTTGTACTATGAAAACTTGTAAAAATAGATGTGAAAAAGAGAATAAACCCAATTGTCGTATTACATTCCATATATAAGCATTATTTTACTTTATTTTAAGCATATTCACATCGTATAATATGAATCAGTTGTTACTATCACATCGAGAAACGTCTGGACGCGAAACACAAAGCTGGTTGGTTGCTGGGAAGTAAATTATGAACATTTATAAAAGTGTCTTAACTAAATACTTAAACGAAATATTCGACTCTGAAAATAGAACCGAATTTTTTTGCCGAATTTGGACTTCGCAAATTTGTTCATAACGTGGCGAGTAATTTGCGCTCCCATGTAAAAATGTCTATTCATTCAAAAGCAGATTTTACTTTTAAGAAGTAAATGGTGATATTATAATGCGAGATGCCTATTTACTGTCAGATTGATTTATTGACGAATCACAGTCAGCCTTACGCCCTTCGTTCTTCAACAGTTGATTTTACCCCTCGCCATTATCCTCTCGTCTATTAATTCCTATGTCTGTGGGCAGAGCCTATTGGCTATCTAACTTCATTCACTCTAGTAATTGGCTTTTAGAATTACTACCTTTTGCAACTTTGTAGGTAATGTCATACATTCATTTAATTTATATATTTTTATCTTGGGGATATCAACTATTTAATTTTATAATTTTCTATATGTATGTTTATACATAAAAAATACAACCGGTTGTAGGTTTAGTCCTTGTGATTTTACATCTAATAAAAAATGGAAAAGAGTTAAGAAAATTTATATAAAACAAAAACAAAAAATAATATTATCTTAATATATAAAAAATTTGCCGGCGTATATTTGCGCTAGCAAAACTCGAAAAGTAGTGGACCGATATCGTTGAAATAACATTGTGGTATACAATAGTGAATGGTGAAAGAAGTTGGAGACGTCCGAGAAAAAAAATTAGCAATAGCGAAGCATAGCAGGATCTACTAGTAATGTAATAAGAAGATATATTAAATAAGACAATGTTTTGTTATCCAGACTGGAGAAATTTAGAATTTTTCGGTTTTCCAAACGACATTAAAAATATTATTAACATAAGTATAATTAATATACTTAACTATATGTGTGTCATAAAAACTGAGGTTGTCAATATAAATTCTGTGTCAACAAGACCACATATTATAAACCCTTCATAAAATATTAATGCCAACCTCTAATGGTGACAATTAAAAATAACTAGTTACATCCAAATAATGATTGTCTCACGAAGTAATAATTTATATACAAAGCTAATTGTTCATTTTATTTATAAATACACAAAAAATTAAAATAAAATGTATGGTGTTGGAAGACACCATGAAGATACCAATGCAATAAATCATAATAAAATTTTAAGATATAATGTTTAACGGCAGAGACATCTGTGGGCGACTATGCGAAACTATTAGTGAAATAATGCCCCGTAGAAAACATACTTTCGTACCGAGTCGGAAAATTCATTTACAAGGTGAATTATACACATTACGTAATGACAATTTTTTTTATTTATTTATTTATTTATAATGTATTACAAAAAACATGGTAAGTAACACATTATTCCCAATGAGTTGAGATAAAACTCATTACGGGAAGTACAGACACATAAAATACATTTTACAAGGATATTACACTTTTAAAAAAATACAACATATTGAAAAGGAAAAGAAAAATAAATAAAAAAGGAAAAATACTTTGTTAAGAATAGAGATTTTAGAAATACTGAGAGACATCTATACACATGAAACATAGTAAACCAACATATGAAAGCGAGCGAAAATTCACTGGTTTAAAAACATTTTCAGGAAATAATCTTTAAGCGTTTTAACTAATATTTTTTTGTTAGTTACTGATTGCTTTATTTCATTAGGTAATGCATTGTATTGTCTATATGCAATATATTGTAATGAGTTAATACCAAATTTTGTTGTGTGGGTAGACGATGCTAGGTGTATTAGATTTTGGGACCGTGTTTTGTGCTGGTGTATGTCTGAATTAAATGCTGGTTTGATGTTAGTGTGTGAGGATCTATGTATGATTTGTAATATTGTACAAGTGATATTGTATTTAGGTAGAACCGTAAAAGGAAGTATGTTTGTCTTTAAATATATATCTTTGATATGTATATCCCACGGTAGACGGTAGATATTCCTTATTGCTCGATTTTGAATCACTTGTATTTCTGATATTTGTTTTTTAGTAATAGTGCCCCAGATACTAACTAAATAACTCAGATGGGAGTGAATCATCGCATAGTATGTGGCCCTTAGTAGAGATGTAGAGAGAAGACCTTGGAGTCGGTACAGTACGCCGGTTATTGGGGATATTTTAGATTTCACATGCTCAACATGGGAATTCCACGAAAGTTTAGAGTCTATTAATAGCCCTAAATATTTCGTGACTTCTATATTTTGGAGCTTCTCAGTTCCAAGTGTGATATTCATTGGCACATAATCCTTATTACCGAAAGTTAGGTAGTGCGTTTTTTTTATATTGAGGCTCAATTTATTAATACGCAGCCAATTAGCTAGAATTGAGACATCTACATTCATTTGAGACTCCAGGTCACTCAGGCTTGTACTGTGATAATAGATTACAGTGTCATCCGCATAAAGTTGGAGGTTTCCAGAGATACCACATTTAGTTATGTCATTGACATATAGCAAGAAAAGCAGAGGCCCAAGAATTGATCCCTGTGGCACTCCACATGTGATTTTACCTAAGCCACTCGAGACACCTTTGACTTCAACAAGACAAAATCTATCATCTAAGTAGCTTCGGAGGAGATTTAGGGGCTTCCCAACAATTCCCAAATATTCCAATTTCTTTAAGAGTATTTCATGATCGACCGTATCAAAGGCTTTTTTGAGATCTATAAATATGGCTGCCACATATTCACCCTGGTCTATATACTGTTGAAGGTTGGAGATAAAATCAAAGGCGGCACATTGAGTACTAGAATTTTTCCGAAAGCCATATTGTTGTGGTGTAAGGATATTATTCGCAGATATGTATTTTAGGAGTCTATCTTTGATTATGGTCTCAAATACTTTTGAAAAAACCGATAGAAGTGATATAGGACGGTAGTTAGAGATACATGTTTTACAGTCTCCTTTGTGTATAGGTATTATCTTCGTTAACTTTAATTCATTTGGAAACTTTCCCGAGGACAGTGACCAATTAAAAAGTTCTGTAAGGTGACCCGCTAATTCTTCTTTACAAGTCTTAAGAACTGATGGTGTTACTCCATCGAGTCCCGGTGCTGCTTTCAGCTTAGTTTTAGAGATGATCCTCAGTACCTCATCTTTGTTTGTCCTAGCCATGTACAAGGATTGGCAAGCCTTCGGTTCCACAAAAACGGTATTACAGTCATCCGGGAATGACGGAATGGTAGCTGCTAGCTTTTTTCCTATTGAGAGAAAAAACTCATTAAATGCGGATGCTATTTGGCTCGGATCCTTAATTACGCAGTCATTTACCACGAGGGATTCTATTTCGTTAGTTGGTTTATGTGTTCGGTTTGATAGAATAGAGTTTATGATTTTCCAGGTTTTAGTGGGGTTATTTTGGTTTTGTTGAAAGCTGTTCGCATAATATTTGTGTTTTAGATTTCGCCTATAATTAGTAATGGTATTTCTCAATCTCTTTTTAAGTGTTACAAGAGTAAGATTACCAGGGTCTTGTTTCCACTGCTTGTGAATCTGGTTTCGTTCTTTGATTAATGTATTTAATTTGGAATCAAACCACGGAGTATTCAGTTGTACCCGACTTCTTAATCCTGTTTTTGGTGTAGTTGTACCTGATTCTATTGCCTTTTTAATGTGATAATTGAAACTTTTAAAAGGGTCTTCTGAGTTGCTTAAGTTGATCGTGAAATTGTTATCAAGAAGATAGGATTTTACTGACATACTGTTGATGATAGGTCTCGTAATCCGGGATTTGGTTCTATTATTAAAACATTTTTTTAAGTTGTTCTTATAATCAACAATAAGTATATTATGGTCACTAAGTGGATCATCAATATTCGATATACTAGTCTGAATGTTTTGCCTATTTGATAAGATGTGATCTATTAAGGTGCAGCTTGTATCAGTGACTCTCGTGGGAAATGTTTTGTTATGTATTGAAAAATTGTAAGATTGTAAGATGTTGCAAAAATTTAATGAAGAATGTGTGGATATGGATATGTCAATGTTAAAGTCTCCGAATATTAATGTATCTTGTCTACTTTCGTTCAGTATTTTTTCTAGATGTATTAGAAAATCCTGCATATTTGTGTTGGGTTTTCGATAGATAGCATAGATGTTAACTGGTTTCCTATCACTGCTACTAAGCGTTATACCTAAAAAGGAATTTTCATTTGAGAAATTTTCAATAATTGCACACTTCATAGTATCAATCACATATATTGCTACGCCGCCTCCTCCTTCGTTGGGGCGAGAAGAAAAAACACTTTTGTAACCATTCAGGGAGTAAAACTTTTCCTCTCCAATCTTAAGCCACGTTTCCGTAATGACGAGCACGTGTACAATGTACCGCGAACTTCTTACTTTTTCTTCGATCTCATCAAACTTATTACGGATGCTTCTCGCGTTCATATACATTATTCGTAGACAGTTCGTCACGGGATTATAATTCTCGATGGTGAGGCACTTATGCTCATGTATGTTACACTCCATAATCTATAGTTGCAAGGTCGTTCTTGAGTGCAGCGATGTAGGCCGGGCAGTTGTCCCTATCTCCAGTTGAGTGATCAGCAGGCTTACCAAATCTGGTGCATGTCGCGCAAACTGGTTTGATGGTGGAATTTGGGCAGGACTCACCAGTATGATTCTGTTGAGCACAATGTCCACATGTGGGTTTGGTATCTCTGCAATACTTGTATGAGTGACCAATCATGTAGCATTTGGTGCAGACAGTAAGGCCAATAAAATCTCGGACGCGGCAAATAGTCCAGCTTATAAATACTTTCTCTTGCTCGACTAGAAATTTACGTACGGTAGCGGGTACTGCGTAGATACGGTGACAAGCGTTACCTGTGCGAGCACCAGCCAGGTGACTTAGTTTGCAGCCTGCAATAGTTTCTTCAATGTCTTCAACGTTGGGAATACCAGTGAGAGCCATCCTTAAAAAATCTTCGTCGGTCAGGTCCCGGGGAACATTAAAGAATATCAGTCTCGGTAGACGCTTTGACGGTAGTCGGGCCTTCAGTTTGCTCGAGTTGTCGAAGCAAGGTGCATTTAATAGCTTTTGTTGTTCGCCCGTGGTTGCCGTATTGATCAGGATGCCTTTATTTCTTATTTTTTTTATTCCCGTGACCCGAACGCCTAGTTCAGATGGCCGAATTGTATCTTCAATCATTTTTTTCGTACCGTCACTGTCCTTTGTGGCGTCCGCATCCGTTGGAAAGATGCAAACGGCAGGTCTTGGTGGTCCGACGCGATGTCCTTGTTGAGTGATTGGTGGGGGTTGGTGAGCATCATATGGCTGTTTTCGGGCGATGTCAGCAAAAGAGAGGGTAGCCTCCGTTGCCACTGCCACTCTCCGCATTACAGGCCCGAGATCAGACTCTAATTGTATGATTTTTTGCTCAAGGTGCCTTTTTTCCCTCTTCTCGTGGCGTATTTTTATTTCTGCCATTCTAAGTTGTGCTGTAACTGTAGCTAAATCCGCACGCATCGTCTCTCGCTCCAACAACAGCTGAGATACGGATCTGAAAACTTCCGATACGTTTCTAGCGATCCTCAGCTGCTGGTCTTTTGAGACCTTAGATTGCTTCTCTGCTAACACAAGTTGAAGAGCTGTCAAATGTGCTTGGGTTTCATTGAGCACATCTACTCCTGAAGCGCAAGGATATTCCGCTTCGGTGACGTCCGAGCCTTTGGATGACGTAACCGAGCTGTTTTCATCCGCATCCTCAATCGTGACGCACTTTCCTCCTATATCCTCTGGACTAGGAGACATCATGGTGCTTATGTGTCGTTTTTTAGGACGATTCATTATTAAACACTACTTTATAAGGACACATAAAAAAAAACAATGTTTGAAACAGAGTATTAGTTCTGTTCAGCTTTGCGCCTGAAAATTCGTAGGTGGGCAATCGGTCTAGCTCTATGTAAATCAAAACAAAAGTCGCCGTATCGAGTTTTTATATCACGATTTTTTTTATATTTGCACTAATTGAGCACAAATAACTTTAAACAGTTTATCACTATGAATGTATCTACGAAATCCACTATCGGTTTTACCGAAAAGTTTCTGTTTTATTCACGAAATTATCGGATATGTTTTTTTGTAGGTTCTGGATAATTTTATTTAAAAGAAAAAATACACAAATGTATACTAAAAAGTATTTTGCGAGATGAGAGTAATCTCTTTCGACGCACAATTGTCACTTTAAAAGGATTTAATACACAGAATTTAGATAGTTTCGATTGTAAACAAGGGGTATGACAAATTCACAACACAAACGCAACCAATAGGAGCCCTGAAAGGTGAGCTCATAATTAAAGCGGCCAATCCGCGCACTTTATCCGTTGTACACAACACTTTGGTTTGGGATGCAGTGAATTTTATAGTTTATATTATTAAAAAAACAATGGTAAAATGTTAAAAAGTCACTGGAGAACACTACCACGTGTTAAACTTTCGTTGTTTTTAACGACGATTACGTTTTATCTTCCGTCGGATTTATTATAAAGTTGTTTACTATTATTAACGATAGCTTGACAGAGCACGACGCTTCGCTTCGTAGGTACGATTTTATATTCGATATTTATATTCATTTACAATGTGTATTATTTATTAGTAATACATTGTAATTTAAAGTAATTAATAATTAGTTGTACCGATTCGAACACTTTGCGATACGTTCGAAAAATGAGAAGGCAAATTGTTTGACTTTTGGTCAATAAATGTTCGAGTCAAAACAATTTCTGAAACTAATGAATAATGACGAACACGCAAATGTACGACGAAGGCCTTCGAGCGTAAGAAAACTACTTTATATGGCACGAGATATTTTGTATATATTTTTTATTATTTATATTTATTATCATCACATAATATTAGTAAAAATTGTAAATCCCAGATGGGTTAAATGATTTTAATGTAAAATTAATGATTTAAATCGACGAAAGATTTTGAAAATATAATGTTATATGTAAACAAAAGTAAATACACGTAAAATAAATGTTTAATAAATGACAAATTCGTGCCTGAAGAGTCTTCCCCTAGGTGCAGGGGGGAGGATTTTTGATTTGAGGGACTTTTTTTTAAAAGTACATAAAGTGAGGTATCGTTTACTATGTTTTAATTAATTCTAAATCGAATGAGACCACTACAGATAGGACAGTTTTTAGTGAAGATTTTTTTATAATGTTTATTAAAATTCGACGACAATGCGGCATTTACACGGGAAAGCGTTGATAGAGCATCATTTACCTCAAAGATCATGTGTATGTTGGATGAATTCATAATAACAAATTGTTTTACAGACGCCCAAATCGGAGGCCCGGGGTCGAGCCCCCGCCTCCAGGTCCCTCCTAACTTCTCCCCGCCCATCGACTGCATGGTGACAGACTGGAGCGACTGGACCCCTTGCAGCGCGACCTGCGGACCCGGTTACTCCGAGAGGGTGAGGATGGTCAAGGTAAATACATACTTATTTATAAATCAACTCCCTGTATCTAGTATCTAGTCACTTCAATCACCTAATGAGTTTCCTTCATGTATTCTGTAACCGTATTAAAATAGAGGTTAATGCCTTAGGAAGAACAAACAGTTCCCACATGGAAAAATAAATAAACATAATTAAGGTATTTTGATTTATTATAAATATTTGTTATTTTCAGTTTTATAGAAATGGTGTGTTTGTAGACATTCGAGATTAGAGAGTTGTAGGAGACAGGAACTCGTGGGAACTAATGAAAAGTTAGTCGTTTGTTCCACTGGGGGATGAAATAAAGGACACATTAACAAAAAAAAACAATTTATAGTGTTCAGATAATAACGAGAAGTAAGTATTTCATTTAGCAAAATAACGATTTTTAATAGTTATTATTTATTACTTTCTTTCTTGTTCTTTTCTTATTTAACCAAAATATGACCTTATGATTATCAAATTTAAACTTAGTTTAGATTTAATTAAAAAATCTTTGTTAAAATAAATATTATTTTTAATATTAAAAAAATCTTTAAAAAGTAGCCTAAACAACAATTTAAATATTACTACGCCAAAACATGGCGTGTAGAAAAGATGTCAAATTATCAGTTTTTGAACTAAATAGCTACTTAAACGCTTTATTTTCCAATTCCGGAAACTGAAATACTTACTTCTTATATATTTTAACTATCAAGGCAAATTAAATTTTCCACACGAATTAAAATACTCCCAGAGAGAGGTCGTACATAACGTCAAATTTCTGGTATCTTCTGTCTTTTTCTTTTTCATACAAGACGTGCGACAAAGAAGAGGACGATCATAAATCTCTCTCTGTAACTGCTATAATATGTCACTATCTGTTTTCCCGTAAACATAAAAACCCTTCATATTTGCATTATTTATTAGAGACTGACATACATATATAATTCGCTTCCAGATATGTACAAACACATCCACCATAATAAAAAATTGCAAAGCAATGCTTTAAAAGAATATTTTTTAACTACATTTAAAAATGAAAATATGTAACTGTGTTGTCATTTCTTGTTGTATCTTATCCATGTTTTTCTTTTTTCTTTCTGTACTTGTTTTCTATTGTTGTTTGTTCTACTTAACGTGTCATTATTTTAATTTTTAATTTTTATGCTGTATTGAATGTGAAACTTATATTTGATATCAAAATACCGTTGTAAAATTGTACCTACTACCTCCTACATATGAATTGTAAATTCCTCCTGCCCTAAAATGAGTTCTGTAACTCATCGGGATTGCTCTAGCAAGAAATAAACACAATAAAAAAAATAAATTAAATACTGATATTTTTGCATTTCGTCGAGATATCTATTAGGAAAAGAACAAGTTTCTAGATATCTTCTGAATGACTAATCATTATCAGGAATTTGGCATGCTGTCACTTTTTTTAACATAATCATTTTTCTCCGTATACCCCTATAACTTTTAAAAGCAAATTTAAAAAAAAAATCCTATAAAAAATAACGCAAAGAAAAAGGAAAAACATAAATCGTTCGGCACTCAACAAATTAGTAGAATTTAATAAAGCTTCGTGTATATCTTGGCAAGTGACCACTCCCTTAGCATTAATTCCAGGAGAGCGTGACCCTTTCTGGAAGGGGGTGTTTTATAAGGTAATAACGTCAGGTTGGTAATACCTACGACCTAACCTGTGTTGCCAACATAAACACCTCGGACGAGCGAAATTTAACAGGCTGGCTACTCGTTTTCACTTTTTAAAAGTATAATTTACATGCAGACACACCCTCGTGCCTTGGAAGAAATGTCACGCAATATGAACCCGACAGTTCAGTGGTAGTCCAGCTTGATTCCCGGTCAACATCATCATCGACTGTTGAGGAGAACTGTCTCACGTAGTCATGGGCCAGAGGCATTGGAAGTCCCCTCGGCCCCATCCCATGCACCACTCTCATTACTTCCCTCCGCTCTTTTCTTGTCCATGTATTTTATGCTTATTTATACGATAGATTAATCATCCAACACAGTACAAAATTTACTATTTTAACATTAGCATTAATAATGTAATAGGGAGGTTCCTGTACATCATAATAGATAGTAGAGTTATTCATATGTATAATGTATAATATTCCTACGATCCCCTATAAGAAGCTATACCTGTGTGTGAAAGGGGGGATGTTATTTATTTAGTTATTAAGTGGTAACGCATTGGACTGCCATTCCGAAGGTCGCGGGTTCGAACCCGGCGTGCGCAAATAAATTCTATTTGATTTATTTGTGTTATTTCACAATTAATTAATTAAAATAATATATAGTATATTTGCGGCACGTTCCAGAGTGGAAGATACTACCAGTAGCGCCCTGGTGTAAGACCACCATTCAGAATTGAAACGTTGCTCCAAATGGCTTTAGCCGTGTTTAGTGACTAGATCTGAATAGCCAGGTACTTCCCCACCTTCCTCTTTCCCTTCCCCACCTACCTTCAGCCTCACAACATCCCCCGATTGGGGATGCCATAGTCTCACTGGCTCCAGACGGGAGCAGTTGGGACTCTTGTGAGGTATTCACTATAAAAAAAAAAAAGAAGATTGCATGGAGAAAAATGAGCATTGCTGATTTATTAAAATTCGGTTAAAAACGGGATTGCAGGCCGTTTCCTGTTTAATTTTTAGTTAATTACTTTTAAATCGCAGCACTCGCATTTGTACTGCTAATATACAATGACGAAATGCTAAAAAAAATAAAAATTTGGGAACACGTGCTCCAAAATCGCGATATCACATTCGCGTTTTCCTGAAAATTAATTTTTTAATAAAAAAATATATATACTTACACATTTTTATTTTTTAATTTTTATTGTGTTTTTGTTCTTTGTTAGAATTCTTTAAAGCTAATTGATGGATCTTATATTTTCTGGTAATTTATCAAAGAATTTCGTTCCACTAAGAATTTCAATTTCAAAAAAAGATTTCCTAATGTTTTTCTCTTTATCCTGGAAGGCTCTTACGTGTTTATTTATTTCAGTTGGAAGCCCAAAACGGAGGAATCCCCTGTCCCAGGAAGCTGACCAAGAGGAGACGATGTGCGGGGCCGCCCTGCCGTTTTTAATTATTTTAAGGGTGCAATAAGAGAACCACCCCATTAACTGATTACTGTTCACTGTTCATGTCATACCATTTACTTATACACATGTATTATGTTAAATACAAGAATATTATCGTAATAATACATAATATGTGTAATTATTTTTTATAATGAATTATTAGGATCTAGGAACAAATCCGCATCTATATTAAAAATATCTCAGTAAGTCGTGTATTCCTCATTGGTAAAAATAAAAATCAATTTATAAGAAAAACGATTTACTTTATTTGATAATCAATTTTGAACTTGTTGACCTTAGCCTACCCTCAGTACAAAAACTCTCGAATTCAGAAGATATAGAAAAGCTGCTTGCGTGTTTTACGACCGTTTGAAGTATGTAGAATGAAACAAATTTTCTATTATTATATTAGTACAACATTAACATATTACATTACCAAAGTAGACAAAATGTTATCCCTGTAAAAGGCGGGGGCCGAATTGCTCGTAGCAAATACCGATATGATGCTTGTGGCAATCCCCACACCTCTATACGCTTATCGTAAAGGGAACTAATTGCGCACCTTTCGAGCTATTAATGGGTTATTAGTTGAAAGGATAACAAATTATTATAAGCACTAATTGCCCGCCTGAAATATCCATACAAATTTAAAATAACTCCCCGGGAATTGAACCCGCATCTTCTGATGTCCGGTCAGTTGCTCTGGACCACTGAGCTACGTCGGCATATTCCCAACCCGCCAAATAATTCAATATGTACTAGTAGGTACTTCAATCAACAATTACTGCTTATTATATTTTTTCAACTGTAAACAACCAACTTGTATTTTTGTAGGAAATTTTTTGTTAGTGCTTAATTTCCCACTAGATGGCGTCGAGGCATATTACATCTACATTTCTTGGTGAAATATTTTTACTTGTCAATTTTTTTTTACGAAATTAAATATTTAATTAGAAAACCTTGTCTTTTAAACATTAGTTTATCATTAAGGGTTATTAGTTTTTAATAGAAATTGGATTGTGTGCATCAGTTATTTATTTGCATATATTATGAATAATGCATATATGATGGTTTTTATTAAATAAATGATTTTATTTAGAGATGGCGTGTATGGATTTCTTTGTCTCCTCCTTCCCCATGTAATGATTTTTTGGGGACCTTTATTATTTCACAAGCCAATCCCCCACTGCTCCCTAATTTTTTTCCAAAAAAAAATTCCAAAAAACTGGGTTCCAACAGAAAAATTTATTACTGTTTTAATCGTTAATTTTAAGCATTTTTATGTAGGCATTGTTAGTGAATATATATTTTTTTATTTATCTATGTTATTTGTACATTTAAGTTTACAAATTACCAATTATAACTTTCATTATTACATGTTATCTTGCCTAATGTGGTTCTTACAATCTGTTTGGGAATTGTTAGTGCATATTTTTGGGCACATTAATTTTTGTCTTATATGACACGTCATGAGAGCGTTCCTGTCTGTTCAGTGTAAAGACAAGGGTCTTGAAGAGGCCCGAATTATATGAAGGAGGAAAAACAGATGACGATAACTCGTTTCACATACGAGCCAATTTTCACAAAAGCGAGTCAAAGAAACGGCCAGTTCTCACGAAACCAACATCAACCGTGAACGGGTGTTGCACCGGGATTCAATGCTGCCAGCTCTTTAGAGCAGGCTCCATTAAAATACCATTTGAACAGACTCAGGATTCCTATATTGCGTCTGAAGAATCTGCTAGCCCTATACAATATACAAGACTACTTAAAATTCGGATTCAAAAACCCAAAACATATAATTGTCATAAATTACAGCATGAAACCTGATTTATATCAAATATGTATAAGGAAAACGCGTTTTCATTGGCCGATAATATCCGGCGTGGATCTGAAAACAGCATTACATAAAATGCAATGTTCGTTTATGCAAATAAATGATAACTTCGCGATTTAGGTAAATACTAAAATATTAAACAAAACAAAAAATAATTGCCAAACACAATAAAGATGACCGCCCACTGAACCGATTCGACACGAGAAACGACTGACTATTGAAAGGAAATAATAATTTTATGACAGACCGTACCGATTTCAGCTTCTTACGGCTATTTTCGGACTAAAGATTAAGCTTTCATAAATCCTAAAATGAATGTGTAAACTTCGTTCCTAAATATAACGCAAAAGTAAAGAATAATTTATTACTCCCTAAATTTAAGAAGTAAGTCGATATCTGTTTTTATAGTCGATATAGATTTTTTTTATATTCGACCAGTCGCTGGCGGAGTCGACATCGCGTTTGGGTCCCACCCAGGCGTAGTGTGTTCAATTCCTCAACACAAGCAACATTTTCCGCTTACTGTGGTGGTAGTAGGATTATTAGTAGGTTATTCGTATTTCGTATTCGTTATTCATCTGTCGACTTCAGTTCTTGGGTACGAAGGTTCATCACTCATCAAACCAAATATATATTTTTTTTATTTATAAAAGACATTTTAAATTAGATGTATTTTAGTAAAAAAACTTAGTTTTGGCAAAAGTAACTGTAGTCGCAAGCGCTTCATTTACGAGAACGAGCATTTTATGATCGCATTACGCAAAAATTAAAACGAGATCGTAGGTATCTATGACAACGCACAAAATTGTATACCGAGCGCAGTTGTTTTCTGTCTTTTTTTTCGTTTGTATTCATAAACTTAGTGGGTGGTTTCAAGTCGGTACCGCTCGTTCCACGCAGCAAGAGCACTTTAGAAAATTTAAAAAAAATAGTTTGGGCATTTTATGGCAAAACAACATAATAAATTTAAAAGACACGTGGGCTCCATTACCTAGAAAAACCCGAATACCATGCTGTTTTCGTCAAATTAGCATATTTCCCACCAATACCCATCCATACCACACGGATAATACAAGGTGCTAACTTTAGACAGGTTTTAGTAACCGGTTGTGCTAGTAGGTACGTGTGGCGGACAATAAGGTAAATAGAAATATACAAGGTAGTATTATTAAACACGCATACACGGATTGGCAATTAGCACCATTCGGTGCCCAGACCCAGGGCTGGCCCAGAGCTCAAGGCTGAAGGGAGTCTTAGGATTGTGGTAAAATTGCCTGGCAGCCATCTTGTATGACTAACTTTTGAACGCATTCGTATGCATAATTTATTTATTTATTTGCGCCCTAATGGGCTTTTACAAAAGTAGTTAACAAGTAATACAGTTGTGTTACATAGTTTACAATAAATTATGATTTTTGATTAAATTAAGGTAAATTCAAATTGATAGTGTGGATTACGGAAAGCTAAATATGTATTAAGGAACATAAAAATATAAAAACAAAAGTGTATTCACTACGGAGTTGTGAATACATACATCTCAGTATAATGATTAAAAAGATTTCGTTTTATAACTAATACGGAATCTTTAAACATGTCTACAATATTCCCAAATTTATTGCCAAAATGATGTAATGATAATGAACTATTATAATTATATTTTTGTGTTGTTAATGCAGTTACAATGACTTATGACTTTATGGGGGTATTTGATGAGTCAAGGAATGGAATACGTCATTCAAAATTTAAGTAGGTTTTGGCATTTTTCTTACATATTCCTCCTAACCCCGCGGCTTCAAATTGTTTTCGAATTGCTCCGTCCAGGGCTTTTTATGTCCAAGGTGTAATTGCCTCAATTTTTCAACTGACTGTTGGGAACAGTTACCCTTGTGTGGTATTCAAATTAAAATTTAACTCAATTCACCAATAATAAAAGGAACTTTTGGGAAAAGGAACGCATCAGCAATGAATTGCACTCTCGTTCTTTACTGAAAAGGTGATTGACTGTTGGGTCAGCACCTACTCTGTATGCATCCTTGATCCCCATCGATGGAAGTATGTGATTTGATTTCTACATTAATTGAATTCTAGTGGCAACAGCGAGTGTTCGTATCCCCGCTACTGCCAGACATTGCCAGCACCTACTCTTGTTTGCGTTTTGGCATTTAATTTCAAGTGAGTTCAATGGCTGGTTCATGGCAAAAATTGATGGTTGTTATTTGTTATTATTTGAAGGTCACAATGATCACGAGATCTACCAGCGATGATCCTTGCGAGTGATGTCTTCGGCCTCAGACCAGTACAATATTCCACCTTGAGTCCTGAGTAGGTACTTGGATAAAGCCATTCACATATTGGGTATGTACTCTGGTGTATGTTCTTTTGATGGGATGTGGGGATATAGGGATGGTGAATAATCGCGATGGTTTTAATTAAATTCTGCCAGATCTAAAACCATGTTGTTCGTACGGGAAAGGAAGAGAGAGAGAGAGAGAGAGGTTGAATGAGTGGGGGATAGGGGGGTATTTTCATAATGTGTAGATAGTTCCGTAGCTATTTGTCAAAGGTCATTGATGCCCCTCTTTCATGGAAAATCTTTGGAAACTGTATTTGTCCATGAGTGTTTACACTAAAAATCATCAGCGTCTGTACCCACATGTATTGCTGGCTATCATTGTTGAGCAATTCGAATGCAAGATGTAATGCAATATAGATGCAGACGAGGTCGAGCTGAACATAATTTGAGTAGGTGTAGTGTCCATAAAAATGCAATAAATATGTTTATTAATGTTTGGAGAGAAATCTATGATATTTCTAACCTTCTATCGCATTAATATGTACAAAACATTTTAATAATATAAACCTACCACTTATTAAATAACAGAGTAACGACGCAATAGATTTTTTTTAATAAAGTGGAATAAGAAGCAGGATGTCACATTCAGTAAATTATTTACAACGCAGGAATTGCAAATATTACCTAGGTATCTAAATAATATTGACTCACATTCAAAGTGATAACACAAAGGAAAACGTCGTTTATCCATAATATATAACGTAACATATTGAATGTTGAGACATGTTTAGTTTGGTTCCATGATAACTCAACACAGTGACAATTCAACACACTTTTAAAAAGTGATATAAAGTCATTAGAAACGATGAAAAAAATGTTTTTTAAACCAAACCCAACCTACTTAACCCAGTTAATAAAGTTTTTGTTTTATCACTTTCCATGACTTAAATTTTTAAAGATATGATGAATTATCATTGTGATGTTATTAGTTTTTGGGGTATTATGCCGTGTTGCGCTAACTCCTTCTTTAGCCAACGTTTCGGACAGCATTGCAGTGTCCATCATCAGGGCAGATGTCTTATTTAAAAATAAGACATCTGCCCTGATGATGGACACTGCAATGCTGTCCGAAACGTTGGCTAAAGAAGGAGTTAGCGCAACACGGCATAATACCCCAAAAACTAATAACAAAAATACTTTTGGCCGTGAAAATCTTAAATCATATCATTGTGATGATTTATCCGGTCACCGTTTAGTTCATAACAGGTAGGGGGAGTCCCGTAACGCCGGAAGGCACCTAGCGCCGGACACTCGTACTATCTCGGCATGTTACAACGCGTGCGATTCAAAGATGGCGATAGGGGTGCGGTGGAGCGCAACAATACAGGGTCACGGGACACGGCTGGCCAGTGACGCGAAAGGCCGCGGTGGGAGCTGGCGATTGCTGTTTTTGGCGGGAGAACGATGTGTCACTTAAGATCCAAGTTAATGTTACTGCTAAGTTTTAATGTGTACGTGTTTATGGTTATTATTAATAAAGATAGTAGTCCATTATTATTTGTAGATTGTGAAAGTTTTTGAAAAAAAATTTAGGAGTATTGTTGAAATAAATGTTTTAAATGATCCACAAAACTTGCACACTTGGTATTGAATATGTCAACATCACCCAAGTAATGATTTCCCATGGTGTGAAGTCGTTATATCGGAGAGTGGGCAATGTAGTTACGCTTATGTGTGCTGCTGTAGAATATTGTATTTTGTCGTGTTGTTACTGTGGGTGTATGTATGTTTATAAGTTGCAGGAGTTCACAACAGTCGAATTTAGAGTTAAGTATTTTGAATAAGAACGTTAAATCGTTTATTTTACGTCTATCTTCTAATGTATGTATTTTTAGAGTATTTAATAAGAAATTGTATTTTAAGTCTTCGACAGGGATATTTAGATTGTTTTGAAAGTGTCCGGAGCTGGGGGTTCGAACTTAATTCCGTCCGGTAGTAGGTGCCACTTGCAAAAATTGCATTTTTTATCACCAAATTTTAATTTGGTTTTGTAGAATAGTTTATGCAGAAGTTGCATTTTTATTGTTTTATTTTGATTTTATACTTAGTTGAGTTGATTATTTCACAAAGAAAGTGATTTTTCTCGAAGTGGTTTTTATTTTATTTTTTTAAAACCTTAGGTTTCCTCCACTGGGGGACTTCCCCCTAAACATTAAAAATAAACGTTTCCTACATATTTGACTTCTGAACGGACAATCGACCTTAAGAGATGACCCATCTTCGTACTGTGTTGTAGGACATCGAAGACAGTGTAAATATATGCATAAACATAAAAGGTCTCACAAATAACATATTTTCGTAAAAAATGGACAAACCGCCTTCAACTTTTTAGGTACAGAGTTCATAATATTTGTTCGGAAGGAACCTATAATCTGCTTTCCGGTTTCCCGATTTTTCAGAATAAAGGTTGATTACGTTTTAGTAGATTTTTAAATACACATAAAGCTTCCATTTACCAGTGTAAAAAATCATATATTCACAAAAATGCAGCGCGACTCGAAGTATTTATTAATATAATAATTTAATTTGGGAGGCGGGAATGGGTACCGCCGCCCCGGAAACCATTTATAGGATAACCAACACCCTTGCCATAGGTCACCCCAACCGGATAGCTACGTTTGGTGACTATCAGCAGGGGTGCCCGGATTCATTGGGTGAGGTTTATCTAGTCTTGTCGGCGGATGCGTTTGCCCACCTACTGCTTGGCGGGTCGGATCGGGAGAAACTGGTTGAGGGAGATCTTTTGACATCTCCAACCGGACTCTCTCGACCCATCGCCTTGGGAAGTATGGATTCATAAGTCTGTCACTCCTGGACACATTAAAGCCCAGATTCCTACCCACCCATAATACCTTTTTTTCTTCCCAGGATTTTCTCTCCTTCCTTTCCCTAAAATGTCCCTTCACACAGCATCTCCAAAGATGACATAGGCCCTGAGGGATTTTTTCCTTAGAGCCTCCTGTGTGGAGCTAAACAATTTTCCTTTGTATTCTATGATTAATAATTGTCACTACAAAAAAATCCTATTACAATTCCTACACCGTGGGTTAGTAAAAAATCCGCGCACATCAGCTAACTACAAAATACATTAACGGATTAATGGCTAGGCTAATCAATGAACAAGCAAGTTAATTCTATTTTGCGCAAACAATATTTCTGACAAAGCCTTCCGCCTTATAACATACTCCAAATAGAGATGCCATTGCATATAACTGACTCCAGACTCGCGTGAGATATGATGACACATAACAGAATGTTACCATACCCTTGGAAAAATCCAGCAACCAATACTATTGGTTTTCGATACTCATGTTTCACTTTCAGAATATTGTTCCAACTTGCATAATGCATAATAAAGGCAAATTACGTAATTACGTAGGTTATTACGCCATACAAGTATACAGGTTACAGTCATTCATCATTAATCTTTATCCTGTGACTCAAATGACAAACGGGCAACATTTCTGGTCAGAGAGACTCAATCGAGTGCAGCTATGACTGTCGCTTTCATATAGAAACAACTTAAACCGAACCATATCAGTTACATAGAAATACCAATACCCAGTATTAACTCCAAATGACCTAGTTATTGCATGGCAAGTTTGCAAACATTCTAGGCGACTGAATATCTGCAATTGAGTTTCTTTTTTAAATTAAGAAACCTTTATCCGGGCAATAAATTAAAACTACATTTTGATCCACTGAACAGAGGATGTTCTGGGCGATATTTATAGCAAAGAAATTTTTTAATAATAATAATTAAATAATGAGGGGAATAGCGGCTGAAACGTTTCACACAACTGTGATGATTATATTTCGTCTCAATGACTGTACAGTTTAAGGTTGTTGTAAACAGAAGTGGCACCCTCTGTTTTTTTTTTAATAGAACTGTTGAATTTTTCAAAAATTATTATTATATTTATATTTTTTATCTCTTAGAAGATAATATTAAAATATAAGATCGATGATCTGGAGATAGGAAGAGGCCGCCTCTGATAGATACTGGCCTGAGATAAAAACAATGATTTAAAGAACAATAAGTATCTATATAACTCAGTTATTTTGGTTAATTTAACAGATATGTAGAAAAGCTCAATGATTACACTCAGAACGAAAAACGGCGTGTATTTAGTTTTTGTATTTTCAATACAAAAATTTTTGCTAAAAACGAAAAAAATCTCGAGCAACATTGGCATTGGACTTGGACTCAACGGCTGCAAAAAGTCTAATTGAATTACGAATTCAACATAATATTATGACATATACCGAATACACGCAGCGGTATTTCAAACAAATAAAACATATAATATATTATATCTATATCTAAAGTAAACTAATTTTAAGCCACCACGTTTTGCGAACACGTGTTGAAGATGAATAATAAATTAATATAGGTAACCCAGGTAATCACACGCGGGTCTACAGATCATGGATAATAATGAAGGTAATGACAAATAATTATGACTTGACTCAACAAACACTGCTATTCTGTCTTTGCATTCAAGGAAAAGGTTAGCGAAGGTCAAATTAATGCACACTGTCTACATGGTCTATCTTGTTTATTTGCATACAAAAAAACTAGATATCATTTACGTGGGTTTAAATAAGTAGGTATCATAGATCCTATTTTTCTACGGTTCGCGTGTTTTTATTTACATAAATACTGCGCAATAGAATATGTGCAGAGGACAAAAGTAAAGGGTGGCATTAGATCATATTTTATTAATTATCTACTATTTTTACGCGTGACTGGCTTTTCGCTCTTCGAAGGCATTTAAAACTGTCTGCTTCACAAATGAAGCTACCTGCTATAGTTTTGGGGTGTAGAAATGAACTATATAAACTAAATGCTTCGCAAAATTCTATCTCAATCGCTTTGAATATTTATAAACGTCGACAATTACAGAAATACGCTCGGAGAGTTTTAAATCATTAACAGTTTGAAATTCACCGTTGATTAGTAATTTTAAACACATCTTAAAAAAGTGATTAATTGAGATAGACGTGTAAATCTTCAATGCTGCGTAAAACTACAAAGTATGACTTGTGCGGGTCTCTTGATTTCATCAAGCAGTTTATTTACCTTTCTATCCTATCCAATCTTTCAAATAAATAAAAACAATATACGTTGAAAAATTATATATTTAAGAATTAGTATTTATTCGTTAATGTGGTGGAATGATAGGTACGCGCATTAATTAGCTCTAAACTTCGAAAAATGTTTATTTGACACCTTGCCTGTGGGTTGGCGGACAGTGTCGAAAACTGTTTATTTTATACTTCAATCTAACATAACTTTCTAGCCTACCCATTTAATTAATTCAAACAGATGTTTATAGTGGGAATGACAGCGTGCGATATGACATGAAGTTAATTTAACACTTTGCCTAGATAGCAATCGACAATATATGGGGAGACCCGGGACAGTTGTACCAATTTGACTTTTACTATTTTCAATATCTTAAGTATTTTCTAAAGTTTTTTTAATCCCAACGCAATAATGGCTATGTATAATTGCATTATAAGGTCTAAATTGAATACGCCTCTGCTGTATGGGCCCCATACCAGCAAAATTACATTGATAAATTACAACAGATTAAAAAAAATCCTTAGATACCAGTATATGAGAATACATGGAGAGTAACCGGATTCATGTACACCAAGGTACCGGTAGAACAAGAACAGTATACCTACCTAACGCATGTGCTTAAATTGCAATCCGCTTGTTAAGATAGGGGAGTCTATCAAACGGACTGCCCGTTTCTGTAAAGTCAAGGCTTTTCTCAGGTATTTTGGGGCTCCAGACCAGAGGTGGCTGCTAAAGTCAACAGTGGGCCGCACTTGTGATTGTACAGGGCCGGCCCTGTACAGTACACCCTTCTTCTGAGAGGCTAACTTGACTCTGGCTTCGATGGAGTCTCCGTGTCTAAAAGACTCTCAAAGCATATTAACTAAAGACAATACATGTTTGGACGATTGATTCTGATGAATGAGACTAGATTGTCATTTCGATCCCTTTTAGACGTAATCTGATATGATTGGGTCTGTGAAATAATAAATTCCATTAGATTATTCTTACCCCAAGAGGAAACCCTCTCGAGGTAATTAAATTAATTAATTAATAAATAAATGGACATTGAAAGTGTTGCGGACGGACAAGCGCTTGAGCTAGTAAATAAATAAATAAATCCGTACAACAATCCCCGACCGGTCATTTCAAATAAAAATATATAATAAAAAATATAATAATATTGTGATTATTATCTACTCATGAACGCTTCAAAACCCGTCCTAAAGTAAACTCATTTGTCCAAAGTAACGTGTGGATAGTAAAACAGGTACAAACAAAACACAGTGATTGTAATATTATGCTCTGTGAATGCAATCGAAAAAAATTACTTTGGCGCTCAAATTTTTCTTTTTCCAATTGCAAACGTTCAGTTTCAAAGATTTTTTTTATAAAGATTTTCAGGAAATTTCAATTTGGCAGTGCACTGCACCAATTTCTCGCTACAACATTAATAATGGCATTTTTTTAATATTAAAACCCAAAACACACCCAAAAGTCTCGAGCCAACTGCTGGCGACATGTCCGCACGTGTCAGGGAAATTGCACGACGACACATCATAAACTTACTGATTACAGTAAGTGAGTTACATTCGCTTTGGTACTGCTGCCCTCTGGTACAATTGTGCCCGGACTCCCCTACGATAGATGAAATATACCAGCAATGGCCTAGGTATTCTTTCCGACTTTTCTAGGCACAACGAATAATGCCCACCTGGTTCCATCACAATACGAATCAACGTAAACCCAAAACAATTATCTAAGCGCAATATTATATTTATCTAAAAGTTTTCTCTCATAATTTAGCACATTTTGGAAAATTAGCACATAAACGAATATGAAGGAAAATATGCATTGCAAGAAAGTGCCTACACCATCGATATATAACACGCCTACACACACATATTCCGTTAATACATTGGGTGTGCAGGGTGCACGGTGTCCGGAAAAATGTCGATTTGGTGTTTTAACTATTTTGATTTAAGCTTTCGTTTTCGAGTAAATGGAGTTTGAAGTTGGAATTTTCATGTCATGTTTGAAAAAAATCGGTCACTGGGGGTTTAATATCAGCCCTTTAACGTATTTCAAAATTCGTATAGCACTCAGTACCAAAAATTTCACCCCTTTAGTTACCGAAAAATTGGAAAAAAATCGAAATGATCAGATCAAAAAAAAGTTTTTTTTTTAAATATATGTGATCTAGATTTATCAGTTCCCTGCTTGTACTATGAGTTTCAGGGACACCGAGAATATTAATTGAAGAGTTCATTTAACAACGAACTGGACGTCGGAATATTTTTGGTTATTTAATTTTATTCATATTACTTTTTATTGATTAAATTCTCAATAGTCTAGAGTCTAGAATACGTCGCAATCAAAATGACTTTCTACTAACATTATATCAATACGTCGGTGTTGACTTCTCTTTTATCACCAGCAAATGAAAAGTAAGAATCTCATCTATACATTTTAAACATATAACAGGATATTTGCGCCAACTATCAAACGATTAAATAATAAAATGTTATAGCAGTTTTATTTTGTGCATTTAAAAATTAACAGACATACGCGATAATAGAAAAAAAAACAACTTGAAACATCAAAAAATAATACCCAGATCCCATTAGTCAGTCTTGATAGCTGTTGTTGAACATGTTTTCAGCATTCAAATTCAGATATTAGTTGAATTAATTTATGCTTAAATGCGATAATTTTAATTAATTTAATTTGTTACCTACATGTATAAACGGTTCTTAATTCGTTTCAGAGAATGCTTCTAGAATAATAGTTAGAGTGCAGTGAATTTATTTCGTTTACCAACTTTACACAACCTACAAAATTTAAACGGAAGTATGATCCATACAGATTTTAAAGGAAACGGTTATTGCAAATTTACATAAGAACTTTCGATTTCTAATAAGAAACTCCAGTAAAAATTAAACAATATATTCATGTAGATCAAAAAACGCCAATTCTAAATATATATGTTTAATTACATATAATAAGTGTAAACAAACTTTCAATACAATATAGGTTAAATTTAAAGCAAACTTTTATTAGGCCACAAATATTAAAACTATTGTACTTGCATCAAAAGGATCCCCAGAACGAAATTCTGTTGACCTAATTGATAAAAAAGCATTTTTCTAATGGTTAATTTGAAGGCATCACATAATTTATTAATGTAAGTTTTTAAAAAACGGTAAATTGTTTATCAGATGCGCCCATGGATGCATTTCTGCACTTTGGTTCAATACAATAATATAAGTGACGAGTTGCTAACATTCTACCCAGTGTTTTTCAAATTTTCGACCCCCATACAAAGTACAGCGCCTGTCAAAAAAAGATGTCATTTTAAGAATGGTGACGCCCATAGACTTGGTGCGATTTTGGGTAGTTTTTTTAAAGGAGGTTAAAAAAAAACGAAGAAACTCATTGAATGCGAGTGATGTCAAGGTAAGTCAAGGTCAAGTGCAAGGAAATAAATTTCGATGGACATTGGCTTTGAATATCAAATATGGACAAGACAAGAATACCAGTCCACATATAATTAGGTACACTACAGACCACATAGCCAATACGCCAAACGGTACGTGGGTGAGCCATGTGAAGGTCGTGTTATAATAACAATATAAATCTATCGATTATATTATTAATCCCATGGCACTTCTTAAAATGGTAAAAAAAAAAAATTTAATATACAGCCCTGCTTATTTATACGATGGGGTATATATGATGGGGTACATCAAATACTTATATTATATAGGGTTTTCCAATAAGAGGTGTTATTTTGAATAGCTCGCTATTTCGGTAGATGTTACTTTTGAAGCTGTCATTTTTTGACATTTGACAAGTAGAAACTACGCCATTGATAAAAATGAAACGATGCACGCTTCAACAACGCATTGAAATTATTAAAATTCACTTGAGTGAATCAAATGCAAATCATCTTGAGTGATGAGTCCCATTTCCACCTCGGTGGCTTCGTCAACAAGCAAAATCGGAAAACCCAAAAGTTATTGTTGAAAAGCCTCTCTATCCTCAACGTGTGACTGTTTATGGTCCGGCGGAGTCATTGGACCTTACTTTTTCGAAAATGAGGCTGGAGCAACAGTTACGGTGAATGGTTGCGCTATCGAGAGATGATTAATGAGTTTTTATGGCCGCAATTGGATGGTATTGATCTGGACAACGTTTACTTTCAACAAGACGGCGCTACGTGCCACACAAGCAACGAAACCATTGATCTTTTACGATTGAATATCAAAATAACACCTCTTATTGGAAAACCCTATATTATATTATGTAATTAATAACTGTAATATATATTATGTAGTGTAATTTGTGTTTCTTTTTTTTATTAATAAAAATTATATATTTATGAATTATGTGTGCAGATCCCAGTTTTCACGACACTCCTTGTATGCATGACAGAAGAGAAAATTGCGTGACAACACTAAATAGTACATGAAAATTTAGATGTTAAAAAATGGAATGTTTCCCCACCCAAATCGTAGCACTTATTATTTGTACAACATGTTAAAATTCCAAAATTCGTTAAAACAGTGATTGATATTAAACTAACAATTGCATTATTATGAAATACCTACAAAAGAATAATAATGTAAAACTAGAGACGGATATGATTTGCGATTTTCACCGTCAAAAGTATTATCGTGATTATTGTTTTGGTTATGATGCCGTGTTACGCTTCCTCCTTCTGTAGCAAATCTTTCGGAAAGCGTTACAGTGTCCATAAGAAAAATAAGTATTGCTAATTTATTAATAATCTCTTTAAATTATTGGAAATCCGGTTAAAAAAGGGATTGCAGGTCGATAACGAATGAATTGATAGGTTTCCTGAAAAACTTTTAGTAGAATACGAATATCATAATTCTGATATTTTGGCATTTCGTCATTATGTATTATCAAGGCAAATACAGGAGTGTTAACACGTGTTCCGACATATTAGGAATTTAATCAAAGTTTATTGGGAAACGGCCTGAAATCCCTTTTTAACCGGTTTATCGATAATTTGAAGAGATTCTTCAAAATTTAATACTCATTTTTCGCCGTGTAACTCTGTCCGAATAGTTGGCTAAAGAAGATTAACCCAAAAATGATTAATCATGGTAAAATTTAATTATATAAAAAAATGATTTTTCAACATAATCCAGTAAAATCATTTTATTGGTTAAAACAAGTCTCACCGTTAAAAAAACCCGACCGTGAGAATAACCTTCATATTTTCTGGGATTTCTAATGCACAATATAAAATAAATTATGATGAGCATTGCTTGGAATTTTAAATCATCATTGCGCACAAAATATTTATGAAAAATCTCAAGCTAGTAGAAATAATAAAGGTCATTTGATGCAACGAAGTGGTTAAAATTGAGAAGGTAGGTTCCCCTTGAAATGATTTCACAAAACAAACAGTTCTAATTGGGACAGAGTTCGTTGATCCAAAGAATTATCTACGTTTCTATAGTGGTATGTATGTATAGTTTGGTTCCATGCTAACTCAAAACAGTGACTATTCAACACACTCTTAAAAAATTATATAAATTCATTAAAAACGATGAAAAAATTATTTTATTAACCTAACCTAACCTACTTAACCCAGTCAATAAAGTTTTTGTTTCATCACTTTCTATGACTTTATATAACTTTTTAAAGATGTGATGAATTATCATTTTGATGAGGTCACCGTATAGTTTAGAGCAGAGGTTCCCAAACTTTTTTGGCCCGTAGACCACTTGCCAATTTTTTTTCCGTAGTCCCATGTGATAATCATTTATTTTTTAGTAAAAATATTTCCTTCCCTTGCCTGTCCAACAACCGGGTGGCGGTATAGTTCCTCTGTCTTTACATTGTGCAGACAGGGGCACCCTTGTGAGGTATTACACCAAATGAAAATGAAGCAGGATAAGCAACGAGAATTTCTTTCTGTAGTTAGCCCTGCAGAACTGCCCCTTAAGTTCTTTGTCAGTGCGTATTTCAGTCAGTTCTTCTTGTCACATGATATCCGATTCTTCAACGTTGCATTTCCATAGTCGAAATGTCCTCAAACTTAGTTTTGAAGTCTGTGTGAAGTGCATTTAAATGTTGAACGTCATTATTATCCTGGACATTTTTCAAAAACAAGTTGGGGAACTAGGAAATTTTGCGGCTTCGAATGTGCAATGTTTTGCTTAAATATATTAATTCTGACGAGAGAAGGAACGTAGACTCTATTTATATACCTCAATTATCAACTTTACGAAATATAAAAATACAAATATTAAATAAGTAATTCCTCAGTCTATTATATTTGTGTTAGGTATATTGTGTCATTTACGGAACTCCTAAATGTTGACTTGAGGTAAATGGGGGTCCGCTTGTATGTACCCCCATTTGAATCTCGTGGACCTCCAAATTTTTTTCTCGCTGACATAGACCCCCAGCATGACGATATCGACCCCTGGGGGTCCATATAGACCACTTTGGGAACATCTGGTTTAGAGGTATTATACGAGAGTTATTTGGGAGGCGGGTTTGGGTACCGCCACTCCGGGAACCATTTATTGGATAACGACCACCTCTGCCATAGGTCCCCTCAGGTGGTTCGCCACGTTTGGTGATTTAGCAGGGGTGCCCGGGTTCATCGGGTGAGTTGTGTCATTATTACATGATCATTTACGTACCAACCCTCTAGCCACAAAGTGCGTGCGCCAAGGGTTAATATACAGTAAACAACAAATGAAAATATGCTGAGGTAATTTGTTGTAGGTCAGCAGACCTGTTTTTTATCATCTGCTAGGCTTATTAATCTAACTAAATCGGTGTACTCGATGACGTAGGGTTTGTTGTTCCGGGATCCTAGGATATAGGCAGGTATAGGTAATCCTAACAACAAAAATGTGAAATCGGAATATATTCTGGGTAATTAAGGAGTTTAATGATCCCAAACAACAATTTTATTAAATTAAAAGATTAAGAAAAACATTTTTCTTTTAATTTATTTACTTTGATAAAGAATAAAACTGTACCAAACGCCATTGATGTTGTATTTAGTCAATGGCAACCGCACACGAGTTCATCTCTTCAGCAATAATATATTAAACTATTCTGTTCAATTTGAAACAAGTGTGTTTTTTTTAAATATTATTTAAAAAATGGTTGACTAAATATATCGTTAAAATATTTCTTGGGACGATTCCACGACGCACAAAACGAACTGTATGACTAAACAAAGTATGCACGATTTTAAGAATAAGCCATTGCACTGCAGATATTTTTTATGGTACATTATTATTGTTGTCAGAGATGTGCAAAATGGGTACACAAAACCATTTGAAATGCAAAATGGAAATGGGTCAAAACTTTTCCATTTGAAAATGCAAAATGCAAAATGGGTTTTAGAAAAGCATTTCAAATGCAAAATGCAAAATACCTATTTTCAAAATGCATTGAAAATGCAAAATGGTTTCACAGGTCAAACGATTAAAATAATTAAAGAATTTTTAAACAATTTTGTCATTAAATAATGGACATCAATGTAGAACAAACAAATTACATGATGGTAAATCCAAAAACACCACGACTACAGATTATGAAACCACAAAAAATTTGCGCGGGACTAATGTTGCCAACGTAAAAACATAGAAACTGCTATCTAACATTTAATATTACAGCGTCATGGCCCCATGTTCAGTATTTGAATCAGTATTTTTTGTAATGGTATCACTAAATTGCCAGGGCTCCTACCAGGGAGCAACTTGACAAATGTAAATTATCTCTCATAGCGAGGTTGAGGACCGACTGATATTTGGGGCTTATGAAAAAAAGATAAGTGGAGATAGTACGAAGAATGTTGCAAAAAAGCATTTAAAATGGAAAATGCATTTAGAAAAGCATTTAAAATGCAAAATGCAAAGTGGTTTTTAGAAAAGCATTTAAAATGCAAAATGGAAAATAACCATTTTGCATTTTGCATGTCCATTTGAAATGGATTTATTTGAAATAAAGCACATCTCTGGTTATTTGATGCAAAAACGGCGAAACATTAACATTTCACAACAGCGTAAATCAATCAAACACAGGTTCAACTACGACTTTAGAAAATTATCAATTTTATTAATGTATACACGTATTATGTACACATTAATAATCTCGTACTACGCACAGCAGGTTATGTCTTTTATAATAATATTATTATTAAGTAGCATTAAAAGAATACATCACAAAGGCAAACTTATAAAAGACAATGTCCAATGGTAAATATTTTATAGTATAACCAGCTGCTAGCCCTATACAAATCTCAAGTACGCCCGACAATAATTGAATTTGGGAGCCACCTATGGGCTGGAGCCCCATAGTACTTGATAAACCTAGTTGCAAAGGAGGGCGGCGCGTCTGATTGACAATCCAGTGTTAACAAACCGATTGCCATCTCTAATGCACAGAAGCAATGTGGGCATGCTGAGTCTGTTCTACAAGTATTTTAATGGAGCCTGCTCTAATGAGCTAGCAGCATTGATTCCGGATGCACCGGTGCACGTGCGTGAAACTCAACACACATATATGTATTTTTAGTTTTTTATATTTCTATAAATCTGTCGCACGGGCAAAGCACCCAATGAGGCCCACATTATCAAATAATGTTTTAAAAGATAAAAAGTGTTGTAACCAGTTGTAACTATAAAAAACAATATCCCCTGTACAAAGCGTTCCGTTTATTGGACGTTCGAATTTTCGACAATTAACCTACATGATTACACAATTAAATATACAAAACACCTGTAGAGAGGAATTAATAAAACACGGTGTAAATACAAAATACAACGATAACCTCAAAAGAGAAAGTACATATAAAATAAAATAGTATACCTGTTAATGTTGAGTTGGTGATAAGGATGAGTATTCAGTGACATTAATTATTTCATTATTTGTATTCAGTAAGATTATTTTTGAATGATAATTTAAATTTGATGGTTTACGTGTATGTTGGTTGTGGTTTATTGAAGACTATCATTGCCACAGACATAGGAATTAATAGACGAGAAGATAATGGCGAGGGGTAAAATCAACTGTTGAAGAACGAAGGGATTGAAGCTGACTGTGATTCGTCAATAAATCAATCTGACAGTAAATAGGCATCTCGCATTATAATACCACTATTTACTTCTTAAAAGTAAAATCTGCTTTTGAATGAATAGACATTTTTACATGGGAGCGCAAATTACTCGCCACGTTATGAACAAATTTGCGAAGTCCAAATTCGGCAAAAAAATTCGGTTGTATTTTCAGAGTCGAATATTTCGTTTAAGTATTTAGTTAAGACACTTTTATAAATGTTCATAATTTACTTCCCAGCAACCAACCAGCTTTGTGTTTCGCGTCCAGACATTTCTCGATGTGATAGTAACAACTGATTCATATTATACGATGTGAATATGCTTAAAATAAAGTAAAATAATGCTTATATATGGAATGTAATACGACAATTGGGTTTATTCTCTTTTTCACATCTATTTTTACAAGTTTTCATAGTACAAGTCAACATTTTGCCGTGTTATTTCGTAAAATGAACCGATGATGCCTCGACCATAGTTCGCAGAAGAATGATGACGTCACGTTTTCAAATTTCACTTGAGGCCATACGCGAGCACAGCCGGCTCCAATGGAACCGGTATGGGGAGTGGGGATAATACGCTTTTAATCACTTAGGGCAGGTCTACTAATATTCATATGTCTATGATCATTGCCATCTTCATTTTGGAAAACGGTTTCGTTGGTTTTAAGTATTACTAGCTGTCTTGTACCCGGCGTTGGTCGGAGACTTTTCTCTACTTTCTATAAATATAATATGTATGTATTATATACACAAACCTTCCGGAAGAAATTCTCTAAATGCTAGTGAAAAACCCTCTCAAAATCCGTTGCGTAGTTTCGAAGAACTAAGCGCACAGACAGACAGACGCGGATAGCGACTTTGTTTGATACTATTTAGAGATTAGGATTTGTCTGAGAAACAAAACTTTATACTGATAAAAGTGGAGAAACCATTAGCGATTTCCACAGGCAATATTGAACAAATCGGTCATTATTTCAGTGATTGTGTAAAAAACCTTGACAACATTTCAACGATATCTCCCGCCCATGTTGCCAACCTTCGTGAATCTGGTTTTCTAGGTCACGCGGTATTATTTTTGGCCAGACAAGTGAAATTAATATACCTCTTGTTATTCGAACCAACATCAAGCGATCTTCCGCTGGCTGGCAAAAGGGAAAAAATACATTAATTTAATTTCGACGCGAAAATTTTTGATTTCCCCGCTGTTCAAACAAACAATGGCGGTGATCGCGTGTCAGTGATAATAACAATATTTGGGAGGTACAAGGCGGCATTTCTAAATGTGTCCAGCGCCATCGGGTGGGAAACTTGGGCGGGAAGGTATCGCCACCCACCTCAGTATCCGTCCACTCAGTTCCTGCCCAGTTCCTACGCGGGCAAATAATGGGTGGGGTTGAATTTGAAATTAGAATGAATGTCACTTTTAAAGGTGCGACTCGCAGAGATTTGAGATAAAAAGAGTAATGCAGATTTATGTTAACGACCTATTACTTAAAATTTTGTAGTCAATAAAAAGGCACTTTTATATCACCATTACTATTACAATGGGGGGGAAATCTGAAGGAGGCATATGTCCAAACTGGAAGCCAGAAGGCTCACAAAGAAAAAGAAAATTACATACGCCAATTTGCGATAAGTATAAATTAATTTCCTAAATCAACCAACCAAGAGTTCCCCCTTCTACCTGTTCTACCTAGCAACCCCAAACAGGGAACAGAATTGAGGGACGAGAAGGAAAATGGGAAGAGGATAGATGGGAGGGCTTTTTATAAATATATTTATTTATTTATTTTTTATTTATTTATTTTTTATAATATTGATTACATTTTATGATTTTGACTGTCTAACTAGGAAGGGTCCCGTTTCAGGATAGTCAAATATACAGGTTTCAAGTTATGGTAGACGAATACAGGGTTTAAGACTAGCTAAAATAAGTATGTTAAAACGAAGATACATAAAAAGATACATAAAAAAGATACATAGAGGCGTTCGTGATTTCAAATTACATTTTTTAGTATCATTTCGGAATCAGTCCTGCCTAGATCCAACAACCATTTTGTCACTCTTGGACCAAGGATGACAATTCACACAGTTTCAGCTGAGAGGGGATATATATATATTTAAAAAGCCCTCCTTTGTTTGTTCCTCATTATTATACCTAAATATATATATATTTTTTTTTTTTATTTGTTTGTTCACGCCTTGACGGCTTTTACATGCAAGGTAAATTATACAGGAGCATTATAACAAGTATATAGCATCATAAGAAGTATAACATAGTATTTATGATAATAAGCTGAGCATAATACCTACCGTCATTGATTACACAGATAGTGAATACGCTCCACATTAAAACTTCCAAAACATTAGAAAATTGCAAGTAAACACAACATAAAGTGTCGAAGTAGTTAAATCACTTCATCTTCGAAATATTCAATCAGTTAGATTTTTAAATTATCGTGTGTGCTGTGCAGTGCTGTGTTTTAAAAATATTAAAATAACAATTTTCAACTGGTAAACATACCAAACGCGCAGGCGCATTATCAGTCCGTCATTACTATCGCCATTGGTCGAAAGTGTCGTCACTTTTGAATAGTGCTAAACAGTTTGCGGGAAACAGGCGTTTGTGTATAAACTAATTACGAATAAAGTTAACATATTTTTAACTCTTTTTAAATAAATTTTAATATGGATTTAAACGAGAACTCTCTTAACTATATGACCAAGGCCAAGGATCTACTCTGTTCGCTGATAAAAATTATTAATGACCCCGGCAACAAATTTACGAAGGAGCAAATGGGTAAAATTACCCCGATAACAACGGATCTGTTAGGAACCACAGGATTGATGGCTGTTCGTATGGGAATGTTGGAAGGAGAATTGTCAACATTAAAAAGTGTAACGGATACTCAGTCTATTGTTACTAACCCGACAAATACTTCATCTTCAATAAATGATTTGCTCGCAGAGGCCGAGGAAAGAAAAACCCGGTCAAAGAACATTATTTTATTTAATGTTCCCGAAAGTATTTCAGAATCAACAACAACAATTATTAAAATGGACAGCGATAAAGTAGTTTCAGCGATTAGTGATATAAATAATGAATTAATACCGAGTGTGGTTAAGTCGTACAGACTTGGTGTAAAAAAGTCCAACAAAATTAGACCGATTAAGGTCGAATTCAATGACTCTGTCTCGGCTCGTGAGGTTTTGACCAGGAACGCAAAACTGAAAAACGGTATAAAGGCCAGTAACGACCAAACACCATTGCAGAGGACTCAACTTCTAGATTTACGCCAACAACTCGAGACGAGGAAGAACAACGGTGAAACCAATATAACTATCAAATATGTGAACTCTGTACCTAAAATTATTGAATGTGCGCCAAAAAACTGAAACAACAAAAAATAAAATGCTACTACCAAAATGTGAGAGGGATCCGCACTAAACTTCCCATGTTGCTGACTTCGGCGGCAACTATCAGCAGTGATATCTTCATTTTAACCGAAACATGGCTCGACTCAGGAATCAATTCCGCCGAATTAGGCTTCCCTAATTTCAACATCTACCGTATGGATAGGAATTCTAAAACAAGTGCCAAAACGAGAGGAGGTGGTGTAGCCATTGCTATCTCAAAAAATCTCAGTTCTTCAAAAATATCCACAAAAAACACATCCATCGAGCAACTATTTGTCAATGTGAACACTTCTAGAGGTAAAATAATAGTGGGATGTGCATACTTACCTCCGAATTCTGATGTCCAAAGCTACAGCAATCACTGCGACGAGGTTGAATCAATTTGTGCTAAATATCCTAATACTAAACTACTTCTAGTTGGTGATTACAATCTGCCACATTATGATTGGTGTAATATGAATTCTGTCAATTCTTGTTCTAATGTTAATATTCGTGTTATTAGAGATATGGCACTGTTCTTAGGTCTAACACAGTGTAATAATGTTCTTAATATAGGAGGTCGTACGTTGGATTTGGCACTGTCAAATGTGTCTGACATCTGTGTTGTGAGAAGTACCGAAATTCTATTACCTGTCGATGTTTACCATCCACCACTAGAAATATGCATGTCCAATCTTAAACCAATTCCTATCGTAAAAAAGGTAGTAGAAACTCGAAATTTCAAAAAAGCTGACTATGTTAAAATTTCAAATTTCCTTAAACAGACTGACTGGTCATTCTTTGATAGCGACGATGATATTAATGTACACCTTAAAAAATTTTACTTCATCGTTAATTCTGCAATTGAACAATTTGTTCCTTTAACGACTTACAGAGAAACTCTATACCCAAAATGGTTCTCAAAAGACCTGATAGACTTAATTTACCTCAAAAAATTATCTCATAAGAGATTCAAACAAAGTCGCCTGGCCATCGATTATACTGCGTTTCAAAAATTGAGGGCAGAGTGCAATAAGCTCTCCGCAAAATGTTACAAAAATTACATTAGTGATGTCGAAGGCTCTATCATGGACGACTCAAATTTCTTTTGGAAATATGTTAAATCCCAAAAAGAAAATGGTACTTACATACCTAGTAGTGTGTCATTCGATTCTAAATTATCCCAAAATCTTCAGGAAACTGTTAATCTTTTTGCTGATTTTTTTAGCGGCGTTTACATTAATGCAAGTGAAGACAGCAATATTTCGTGCTTTGATTTGGTTGAAACTCTTGATATATCTGACTGTAATGTAACCATAGACGATATTATATCTAAGCTGAAGAGTCTTGATTCCCGAAAATCCGCAGGACCTGATAATGTTCCGCCCAGGTTTTTAGTAAATTGTATGCATACATTGTCATATCCTATTCATAAGTTATTTACAAAGTCACTCTCATCAGGTGTATTCCCGGACCTTTGGAAGTTTAGTCTTTTAACGCCCATTTTCAAAAAAGGTAATAAGAGCGAAGTAACAAATTATAGGCCAATATGTATAATGTCTACTTTACCCAAACTTTTTGAAAGCCTAGTACTAGATAAGTTGATATCCCGAATCAATCGAACCATCTCTCCCCTTCAACATGGATTCATTAAAGGTAGATCTACTCTTACCAATTTGATATTGTACACGAATGATATTGTTAATGCCCTTAATGCATCACATCAAACTGATTCCATATATACTGACTTCAGTAAGGCATTTGATAAAGTAAACCACAAAATATTATTACGTAAACTAAAATTGTTGGGAATAAGAGGGAGCATGTTGGAATGGTTTAAGAGTTATCTATTAGGAAGGTACTTAGCAGTCAAGATAGATTCGTTTACTTCTTATACATTTGCTGCCTCGAGCGGAGTACCACAGGGATCTCACTTGGGCCCAATATTATTTTGTTTGTTTATCAATGATATTGTTAATATTTTTACTAATGTTAAAGTCCTGTTATTTGCCGACGATCTGAAGATATACAGAATAATCAAAGACGATGACGATCGCGCAATTTTGCAGTTGAACCTTAATAAACTATGTGCGTGGTGTTCTGTCAATGATTTGCAACTAAATTTAGGTAAATGCCAGATTATCAGTTTTTACAAAGGCAAAAATCCACTTAATTTTTCCTATTTTATGAATGGTGCTAATCTTCTTCGTGTATCACAGATTCGTGATCTTGGTGTTATATTCCACGAGAGTCTACAGTTTAACGAACACATCGATGAAATAACAAGCGATGCGATGAGAATACTAGGTTTTATTTTGAGAATGGGAGCAAATTTTAAAAGTATGTCAACATTAAAACATCTGTATTGCTCGTTAGTACGAAGCAAATTAGAATACAATTCCACCGTATGGTCACCGTACTACAAGGTCCATTCTCAATCATTAGAAAAGGTACAAAATAAATTCCTTCGGTACATTAATTTTAAAATGAAAATTCCAATCGAATTTATAAATTACAATAACTTGCTTGCTGAAACTAAATTTCTTAAATTATCTGATAGAAGAGTGTTAATTGATTTGCTATTTTTATTCAAAATTATTAAATCTTTAATTGACAGCCCTAATTTGTTGGAACTTATTTGCATTAATGTTCCTGCTAGGCAAACTCGCAGTAAAGATACTTTTAAATTTAACAAGAACCTCAACACTAATTATTCTATTTTTTCACCAATTCCTAGAATTCACAACCTTGCGAATAAATACTGTGAACTTATAGATATGTTTGGTTTTGACAATTTTGTGAGCTTTAAAAGGCAACTTATTTCGATTTTATCGGCTAATAATTAACTTTTATAGCTTTAATAATTTTATTACATCTTCTCCCATTCGAAACCTTTCAAGTAAATTATATCCATATTTGTTTGTTTTTTATTTGCTCTACTATACACTTATAATTGTATGCATATACCTACTAACTACTTTTTATACATAACACTATGTTCCATCTCAGATCTTATTATTTCTTATTCATGTCGATATTGCTAAATTCTATTAGTTTTTGCTTTTTACAGGTGCAACTCTTATTTTGTTATTTTTTTTTTTTTTTTTTTTAAATCTCTGTTTTAATGTTCTTTACCTCACGAGTAAGTTACACTCTAATTTATATTGGTTTATCGATTTGTTAAACTCACAATTAATACTGGGTTTAAACACACCCACTTACTTACTTTTTATGTTGAACTTTCTTTTACTTACTATTTCATGCTTGGGTATATTTTATATTGAATCCATCTTATTAGTGTTTTGCTAATTTGCACAAAATTTTATTATATGTGTTGCTTTCTTACAATTAACTCCATTTATCTTCTTATGTTCAATTATTGTAATCAATGTAAATGTATATTTTCATGTAAAAGCCCATTAGGGCGTAAATAAAATAATAAATAAATAAAATAAATAAATAAATAAATAAATGAAAGACAAGTTGGCACAACACAGGTAAGTATTAGTATACGATAAGTAAATTGTATATTGTATAGAGGAGTTCAACCAGCAAATACTTATTTGGGCTCAGGCTACAGTACATTCAGCAATTATAATTGTCACAATATTACACAAAACATAATTACAAACAAACTCGAAACATACCTGTTGGCAGTGGTGCAAAACATTTTCTAGCGATTTATAAATTAAGTAATATTCTTGTAATTTAAAATATATATTTATATATATATATTTTTTTTTTTGCTATTATAAATGTACGTAAGTTTTTTTATTATTATGACAAAAATAAAAGGTACACAACAATTACATACAAAAGAAGTAGGTATTATGAAAGTAGTTACAGAGTATTAAGTTTATTATTATTAACAATTCAAAATATGTATAAATTATTATTATATTGGAGGCACTGCTGAAAACCAGCTACATTCCCGGAGAGATCCGGAATGCATAGCTGAGCAGTGACATTTTTGTCAATAGAATTTATGTTAAAAATATGTAAAATTTATCTATTGGCAAATAAATGTTATTATTATTATATCCCTCCCACTGCAGCGCAAGTCGAGATACCAGTTGGATTATTTTCTAGTTATATTACACAGGGAAATTTAGTTCAAAGACCATTTGATTCAACTATCCTTCCATCAAGGAAATATCGAAAAAGTCACTTTGAAACGAGGGGAAATTATATACTTTCAGGGAACCTGAGGGGCGAATCTCGTTCAACTTAAGGATAAGGAATTGTCCTTAACATTAAAATAAATAACTTTTCTGCTAACTGCGATTCTAGTTGTCTCTGGTGAACCGAAAAGTCGTTAATTTTAAGGCCGGAATCGCCCCTCTTGTCTGTAAACCTAAGCGAAAAATTTCTGGTTTTTATTTCGGTCGATTTGCAAAATCGGTAGCAAATAGAGCGTTTGCGAAAAAATAATTACCAAGAATAATCGTCCTGTAAAGTAATATTATGTAGTAATCATAAAATATATGTGCACAAAAATAAATAACTGGTGACAGACACCAGTCTGAAGATGGCCCTAACAGGCTGAAACCGGTCACGGTCAAATAAAAACAAGTGGAAAAAAGTTTAAAATTGTTTTCTTCATATATATTTATAATGGAATTCCACCACGAAATAACAGTTTCAAATATTAAAATATTAAATAACTTATTCATTTTGTAAATGGTAGTTGACGAAGATACGAAGACACCAAAAATATAACAGTGAACCGCTGAATCAAGGCCCACCAAGCAATGTTCACACAATGATCATCGTTAATTTAGACATTTATATTCGTAACTACAACCGGCAAGGTACAATACTAATTACCAAGATATACCGGAAGCGTCATCTAAGATCGTATTAATGCTTTAAAAAATCACTGTTCATTATTATGACATGTAATTGTGATACGAAATAACATGCATACTAAATCATTATTTCAATCATTTCACCGATGGGGGTTATTTTTAACGTAAATCATAAAGATTTTTTGATACATGCAGTAATGATCTTACAAAGAAATACAATTCACCTATCCTTTTCAAGAGAAAGTAATACAGTTACAGCAATTTTTTTTTTTTTTTTTTTTTTTTTTTTTTATTAAATATCAAAAATAATATACAAAAATCAAAAAGTCCCAATAAACTACTTTAAAGTAGTTTGTCATTGGGTGCTTTTAACTTAAACAGATTATATCAAATGTATACATTCATATCATGAGAGGTGTAATACAATAAAAATAAAAACAAAAAACAATTAAAGCATATGCAGTTAGAAATAGTTTGTATTAGAGTCTAGTACAAACTATTTCTTTCAGCTAGCCAATTTTTCAACAAAAATTTTCTTTTTATATTTGTACATTTTTTGATTTCTGCAGGTAACATATTTAAACAATTTGGTATCATGTAGTCTAGCGTTCTTTTTCCATATTTGTTTACATGCTTTGGTACTATTAGTCCTTCATTTAATGTAAATCGAGTATTGTAAGTGTGTTCCAGTCTATTTATGTACATAGGGCTATTTATGTGCTGAAAAATTATTTTATACCACATAATTGCTCTTACCGAGAGGATTTTCAGATTTTGATATAGGTGTGGAACATTATGCCTTTGTTCATATAAACTTTTATGAGCTAATAATTTAACAAGAGAATTTTGAACTGCTTGAACATGATTTATATTTGTTTTAGAGGAAAATCCCCAAGCTGTAATTCCATACCTTATGATAGATTCAGCTAGTGATAAATAAATTATTCGAAGTGTGCATATTGGAACATAAAATTTTAATTTATATAATCTACTAATAATAGATCTCAGTCGTTCACAGACTTTATTTATCTGTAAATCCCATTTGAAAAAACAATCAATAATAACACCTAAATAAACATATTTTTTAACCAGTTCAATATTTTCACATGTACACAACGCAGGGATACCAACATGTAGGCAATCTGAATTGTGTGTTTTAATTTCGGGTATAATAGTATTTACCTTGGCATTGGGTGATCTAATGTGTATCAATTTAGTTTTTTTTGCATTTATGATTAGGCCAGAGTCGTGAGACCATTTTAAAAGTTCAATGTAATCTTTTTGTAAAAGTTCAATACATAATTGCAAATCACTACAAGAAAACACCAATGCAGTATCATCCGCGTACACAAAGTGTTTTACATGTTTAAAAATAAATTTAATAAAAGATACATAAATTATATATAAAATAGGACCTAATATGGAACCTTGAGGAACACCTGCTAAGATTTTTCTTTTTTTACTTAAAGTGTTCAAAAGCTTTATTTGCATGCACCTGTTGTTCAAATAATTTTCAAATAGCTTTAGAAGTTTCCCTCTTATTCCTATGATTTCTAGTATTTTCAACAATTTTTTATGGTTAATAGTGTCAAATGCCTTGGAATAATCTATAAATAAGACTAATACATGATGTTTATTATTTAAATTATTATTTATCAAGCTGGCAAACTTTTGAAGTAGCACTTCAGTGCCCTTTTTTTTTTGGAATCCATATTGGTTAGTATCAATAATAGAAAAATCTTCCAAATATTTTATTAATTTAATTTGAATGTATTTTTCAAGAATTTTTTCGAGTGATGGCAAAATACTGATTGGTCTATAATTACCCAAAATGGTGTGATCACCTCCTTTATAAATGGGTCTGATACTACATTGATACTACATTTTAAATCATCTGGAATTTTTGCTTCAAATAAGATTATGTTTACAAAATGGGTTATAATTGGACCTAATGTTAATATATGTTTTTTAATATCGCTCATTCTGATATTATCGATTCCAGGAGAAGAGCTTTTAAGTTGCTTCACAATGTTTTCTATATCAGCAATTTTAGCCCTAGGTAGGTACATGCTTTGAGGCATCTCCTCTGGTTCAAACCCAGTTGTCCTGTGATTACATTTATGTAACATATTGCAAACATTGTCAGAGAAATAATCAACAAAGTCATTTGTTACGCTTTCTTCGGTCCGATCTTTCATCAGATATTTGGATGCAACTTGGTCACAATCATTTTTACATTTCTTTCCTAAGATTTGATTACATTCGTCCCATGTTTTTTTTGAGTCTTGAAATATATTTTTGAATTTATCATTATAGTATGAGGTTTTTAATTTTATTAACAATTTATTTAAAATATTTCGAAAACACTTATATTCTTTTTCATAGTATTTATTCGTTGGAGCATTTCTCCAACGTTTGTATAAAAAATCTCTTTTTTTAATTTTATAAAGTGCATCAGTAGATATCCATTCATTTATGGCATGCGGTCGGTTTTTTGATTTTTTGCTTATTTCAATTGTGCTTTTTTTATACAAGTCATCAAAATAATTTTTAATTTTCAAATAAATAACAGAACATTCGGTTTCCTTTAGAAGCGATTTCCAATCATAATTACAAATATGTTTATCAACCAGTTTTTGCGAAAGAATTTTAACTTTATTATAATCATTTGAGTTTAAATTATCTACCGAGTTATAGCGTATACTTATAGCTGTTGTGTTGTGATCGGCAATGTTATAGTCACATACACATGCGAAGATTGTACTGGTTAATCCAGCGGGCAGTTTACCGCTTATTCGCACGTAGAAATGATCGATACATGAACTATTTATTTTCTGTTTAACAATTACTTCCCTAGTGACGCCATCTATACATTTTTTCAAATAGTTATTTGTAAGAATATTTTCATAATTTATTATGATAGGATCATTTTTGTTTAATAAATTTAAATTTATGTCGCCGAAAAATATTACACTTTCATTTGATTTAATATTGTTTTCAAACACAGAGGATATTTCTGACAAAAATGATAGCTTATTTAGATTCGGGGGTCGGTATATTGCTAAGACATTTAAAGTGCTCTTATTTGGAAGTGTCAATATTCCAAAAACGTTCTCAAAAAATTTGGTGTCCAGAAATATTTGCGAAAAGGAAAGGTTATTCTTTATATATAACAAGATGCCTCCACCGGATTTTTGTTTTCTACAATAGTGATACGAATTGTATCCGGGAATATCATAAAGATTAACAAGTTCCGAACGAATTGCCGTTTCGCAAAGCATGAGTACGTCAACGTGATTTAAACAGTCTTTAAAATAAACATGAAATAGGTCGAAATATTTACATATTGACCTAATGTTTAGTTGAACAAAATTAAGTTTACTTGTATCACATTTCCTTGAATCTTGCTTTTGAAACCATTCACGCAGGTTATTTACTTTACAAAAATTAATATCATTGTCATCATCTATGAAACTAAAAGACATAATGATTTAAATAAAATATTTCCAAAAACATTCATGGTTAGATTATAGTATTGTTCAGTATAAGGTAGGTTTAATAATTTGCACCAGTAAATACATACTGTACATTTTCTACATGAAATATATTTTTTTCGTTGATTGTATTTTAATTGATAACTAATTGATAATTGATAATTAATTGATAACATGATAATTAATGGATAACAATAATTTATTTGTTTCATTCTCCATTTGGTAACGATTTGTAAGTAAGATAGTGTGCGTGATTTTACGCCGCTAAAACAAGTATTGAAACAGTAGTGCAGATTTAAATGGGAATATTGGTATTGCGGTGTATATAAACTATTATACTCTTTATTTAAAATATAATAAAATATTACACTTATAACATTCCGTATAAAAGTAAAAAGTTGAAATACAGTATTTATTAATAGATAATTTAGATGCAAGGCAATGGACATAATAGTATATGTAGAGTAGGTGTATAGAACGTATTTAAATAGTGTAGGCCTATAAACAATGATTATAAAATGTATTTTAATATTCTGTATCTGGTAAAGAAAAGTGTGTAACTTTTGATGTGTTAATTTAATATTAACAAGCATCTTAAAAGAAGAAAACTTACATATCACATACGCATGTAAATAAAATTGATTATCTTCATTAATTATCAAAATACTACAATATAACAAAAGATTCTTATTTAAAATATATTGTTGCATTTTTTTTGATAAGTAAAAATTAATATTCAATATTTTGTTCAGCAATTGCGAGCATTTTTTTATATACCTTACAGTTGTTTTTGTCATTTGCCCTATGATTAACTGGAAATGTCATTTTATATTTTTCATTTTGAGTGCAACAGTTTCTGCAGTTTGGTTGTTTGTCCTTGTTCCCGCATTCGCTGTATGTGTGGTCGAGACCGCAGTAGCTGCAAACAGGCTTTTCTTCCTTCTCTCTCTGCAGACATCTTGCAGCACCGTGTCCGAAGCGTAAACAGTGGTAACATTGCATTACTGGATTTGCGTCTTCAACAAAGATTCTTTGGTATCCGATTTTAATTTTATCTTTGTTTAAGAGTATTTTCCGGGTTTCACTCTCTACTTCAACCACATAGTTAGATGTATCATTAAATTTATTTTTAATTATTTTCTTGACGTTGAACACAGGTTTATGTTCCTTATATAGGCTTAAATATCTTACATAGGCTTACTAAATGTCTATTCTCACTACAAAGTAGTTACATCTGTGTACTCGATGACGTAGGGTTTGTTGTATCGGGATCCCAGACTATGACGTAGGGTTTGTTGTATCGGGATCCCAGACTATGACGTAGGGTTTGTTGTATCGGGATCCCAGACCATGACGTGCAGTAACGATATTTTCCTTATTTCTGGATTTTCCATCTCAGAAAGTTATGTGTAGATATCGCTACAGACGTATTTTGTAACTTTATAACTTACCCGAAGTTTTTTTAAATACATCTATTTGAATTGTAATTTTGTTTTCGGTTATGAATGAAGGCATCTTGGAAGCGGTAATTACTCATTTTCCGATTTACGATCGAGCTAAAACTCGACAGATATACTCGTTGTCAATTATAATGCATTCAACTTTCATTGGCAATCACGTACACACAAGCGGACACACACGCGTTTCTACGAAATCGGATGACATTACAGAAGTTCATATTCGAAATAAATGTCGGTACTTCCCGATCGACATTTGGCGAAGTTTGTATGGTTGGTAGAGTCGACTCCAGTTTCTGGTTAGGAAGGATAAATCTTTTTTTTGTTTGTTTTAAAAGATATTTGAAAATAAATAGATGCATTTCATTTTTTTTAAACTATTTTTTACGGGATGTTTTTTTATTAGATTATTTAAAATAACGGAATATCGTAAAATATCATATCTCTGCAAGCTATTGATAAGTAGGCATATACGATGAACTCATATGTCTGTGGATGAACTAGAGTAAGATAATTAATGGTGAATTAAGATTTTGCGCACATCGCAAACTGCACTGAAGTAACCTAATTATTTTGTACAGGTATGGTTAGGTGATAGGTAATTGATTAAAGTGCGTGCAGGAGGGCAAAAAAATTACCTTCATTGTAGATCACTTTAATATCTCTGGAGCCTTGGCGGGCGGACTTGGGGCGGTTCGGCGGATGTTCTGAAAAGGTGCCACAACATGTCATTGTTTTATCAACGGCTCGCTCGTCTGTATTCTGTAATGTGAGACCTCTGTGCTAACAGACGGTGCAGTGTGTTTACATTAGTGCATTATGATGTGGTGATAACTGATAAGGTCCAAGGTGCGGGGCAGACAGCTGACAGTAGGCGGAAATGATAGAATATCGCATCAATTAATATATAAAAGGCACTATAACACGGTTTTCTGGTGCAAACATATTGAAATATTTGTCTAAATTAAGGCCAGCTAGCCCCTTTTACTTTTCAAACGACAATCTTTTATCAAGTTTACCCTATCATTAGAGCTGGTACAAGGGCGGGGCAACACTTTTAATTGTTACTTATTTATAGACACATAAATGTTCCTATTGTTTGTTAGTGTTTTAGCTCGATGTTAAACCTAACTAGGTCCACTATAAACTGTACTAAGGTTAAAAAAAATTGTAAGCGGGAATCATTAAAATTCACTGAATATAACTCTACTTGTTCATCATATAAATAGAACAGCGTCATAGGAGCCTCAAAAATTTTACCTCATATGAGTGTTTAAAATATTACCTGGCTATTATTTGATGTCTTGTTTTTTCTCGGCAGGGAAAAAAATGATTCCTAAAAACAAGATTTACCACGCATCATGTTAACCCTTTTAAATGAAACAAGAAACTGATATTTTAAGGCGATGCACTACGTCGTGTAATATTTTAAATTAAGCCGCTATCAATAACAACCCTTACGTAGATGGCGATAAGGTTTAAATTCCCGCTTAACACCATCCGCCTGTTTTGATTTATGCAAGAAAAAAACATGGCCAAAAAGTGCCTTTTATTTTATTTTGTGGATGTTCAGGCATTAATATTTATTTTTTTCTCGATCATTTTCTAAATAACTTAATTTGCCACATTATACAATAAAATCATAACCGAAAATGGGTTCGTAAGTAGGAGATTTTGAACTTTAAAGCAGTTTTCATAGGCCTTTACATTATTTTTTTCTGGGCTTATAAAAAGACTTATCTAAAAAATACTCGATTATTTTAAAGGTCAAGATGTATTCTACTCGCTGTATTTAATTTAAGCATCTGAAACATTTCTAGGCGACCAAATTTTCAAACAAAAAACACATGATTTTGCATTACTACGTATGGCATCGCCTTAAGTAAGAGTAACTATCTTACCCGTTCTCAAAGATTTCTGAAAAAATGTCACCTAACTTTGAAATCCGTGGCATCAGAATAATTCGTACCTGCTCTGTCGACCACAAGAATTTCCAAATGCATTGGTTTTCGGTGTATTTATATGTAGAAAAATGTTTTATTTCATAAAACAAATCATACTATTTCATCTGTCGGGATCCAGTGTGACCATGGCACCCTCAATGTTGGGAATGTTGTGAGGTGATAAGACTCTGCGAGGAGAAAGGGAGTGACAAAGAATAGAGAACGGTTTTGTCTATTCATTTCTGGTCACTAAATATAATTTAGTCAATTACAATCAACTTTTCAATTATTCAAAATGGTGGTATCTCACCAGGGAGTTACAGAAAGTATCTGCAACTGTATCAATTGCTATGTAAAAGAATTCATTCAGATTTTTAATCGCAATTAATTTGAATTTCAACGGTACAGAATCATAGCAGATAATCAGGAAATTTCGAAGCAGGCTGGTGTGGTTGGACATCATTGCATGTTTTAATGCGTGTAACTACATATGTGATGCGGTTCAAAAGATAATATTTTATGGATTTAAAGATATATTTTTTTAAATAGTTCATATATATGATGATTGGAGTATCAGAGTTATTAAAAAATAAATAGAGAAACATAAATGCGACAGTAAATTGGAAAAAGGAAGACTAGATTTGTTTATAACCGCAACCTATTTCAGATTATTTTCCTAAATAATCTGCAATAATTTTTGCTGTTTTATTTAAGATTGGCGACTCACGACAGAAATACCAATTTTGAGACGATATTCTGAATGTTGAAAAGTGAGGTTAGTTCCAGTTATTTATCGCTTTTGTTTTTATTCGTAGAACTATATTTAATACATATTTTTAAATTTAATGTAAATCAAATTTAATAATATTGTTATTAAGTTCTGTGAGTGTTTTTTGGTTTTTGTAATTGTTACAGCTGTTTCGGCTTTCAAGGCCACTTTCAAACTGTGGTTATAACCACGTTTAGACGACTTATTTATATGATTCTATTTTACCTCCTATCAATGTAAAATGATTCATTACCGGTTAAACCGATTTACTGACAAAGAATTGTGAATAGATTTCATATTCTGTGGGGGTATTTTTAAGTCTCTTTTCCCCACATTAATGTTATCTTAATTGTTTAATAATGATGTTGCTGCTATCAATTTATTTAAATGTGTTATATTATTTAGGTTTTGTGAACGTACTTAGACTTAGAAGCGGGGAATAAATAATTTTCCTTAGTTTACAAATGAATGTTACATTATGATATTGGTTCTTTTATTTATTTCTAATTGTACAAGCAAATTTAATCTAAGGCCCTTTCTTTCTATGTGTAATGGTTTTTCACATATAGAAATATTTCTTAAAATACATTTAGAACTTAACAATAATATTATTTAATTCGATATACTTACATTAAATTTAATTAAAAAAATTTAAGTTATTTATGTTTCCGTTAAAATAGATTTTTGTTCAAATTGGAATATACTTCCATTATAAAAGATACCAGAGGCGTCACATCCACATACAGTCCGAAAGAACAAAATGTTTATTGCAAATATAATTTTTTTTACTGTATTTTTAAGGCACAATCCATTTATTTATTAACTCTTAGCCACTTAGAAACCTCTAAAAAGACGTTCTCGATGAGCATAAAGGCACAATACAGCAATGAGATATTTAAATTACTATTATTATTAAACAATTCTAAAAAAAGCATTTGCCGATACATGTGAATAACGGCGGGTATGATATCCGACTACACCAGCGCCAACGGCTGATTCGTTTCAGATTACTTTCAAGAGGGAAGACGTCCAGGAAGTCGCCGAGACAAATCTGGGAGAAACGAATAATACAGATCCTAAACGAGGTAACAATATTGGTTAAATTTAATATGTTACTTTGAATGTAAAAATTTCAGGTGAAATACAATATTAGTATGAAAAACCTTCGAATTTGTGGGAATAAATATTGAGAATTGAATTTAATTAGTTCGCATTTACTGCTTCGCTCATTTCTAGCAGACAAATTAATAAACAGACCCTGAAAAATCATTCGTGTTTTATTACCTACAATATCTACGTCAACCCACAATTAGTTCTGTATTTACGTTATATCCACATAGATTGAATAAATAAAACATTAAACAACACAAAATCAAGAACCATGTTTTATTAAAAATAATAAAAGAAAAGCAGATATGTATTAAAAGAGTTTACACTTTGAAACATTAACCTACTGAAAATGGAGATGTTTTAACAGCCCATTTGTAATTTTATTTTTACTTTCCCACGAACCAAAACAATTAAATAATCAATATATCTAAGTACATTACTACCATGAAGGAAAATAATAGATAAAAGTAGAGCTATTTAAAATATTAATGAACCATCAGAGAATTTAGTTTTCGGCGTGACTTGACGTTTTAGTTATTTTACGATGAAAGAAAGCCACAAAGAGTACATGTATAATGTATGTTTACTTCATTAAATAAAAAGTGAAATACGCACATCACATATTGCTAACAGAGGTGTGAATGCGACACGAAGACAAAACAATCCAAAATGATATCTGATTTTGAGCTAAACATCTTTGAAGACTTGATAAAAACACTTAATTATTTCATTATTTAAGATGTTGTCTATAACAACGGTAAATTTTATGTGTTAAAATTTGCTGTAAGTAGACATCCAAGTGTACTTACTTATTTTAATTCACAAGTAAAACTTTTTGAAAGGAAATAAAAAAAATCTTTATTCAAATATATTTTATGTTATTATTTAGATTTTGTCTAATACTAAGCCAATATAAATTATATGAACCTATATATTATTCTATTACATCTCAAGTTGTTGTATTCACACAGAGAATAGTAGAATAGAAGCCTAGAAGAGTAGAAAAGAAAATGAAAATATTATATTGTATATTTTGAAGCAGTATATAAATTATGCATAATAGAAATCTAACATCAGACAAGGTTGAAAGTCTATGAAGGGTTCCCATACGCTGTATCCCTGATTAGATACCTACCTATGATTGTGCATTGTGCCTGATGCTTTGTTGGATTGTACCTAGTAAAACCTTGGAATATGTTTAGCCATTTGTTATTTTCAACCACTAGAAATTTTAAATGCTGTATTTTGCACCCACCTTGGACACGTCTTTAATACGTACAAATTATTTTAAGCACTCTGTTTCAGTTTAAGGCGAAGCTTAATGCCAAATCACAATTTTGATTAATCTTTATAACGAATTGGTGTACATTGTGAATACCAAAAAATATGCTTTAGATAAATTGAAGGTTTTCCTATCGTTTCGCTTGACTAGAATACAAATAAATTACTCAATAAAAAATATAAATGTAAACTACTAAAAATATATTTTTCAATAGAAATGTATGAACGCATAAAGGAAACAACTTTAAAAAATACAGTATTATAGCTAAGATTATCTGTGACAGTTTCACTTAATTAACTTTTTTGTTTTCTTATAAAATTATTTACAAAATAAATTAAAAAAAACATTTTTGTGCTTTTAATATAACGTTTCTAGACTCAAGCGTTTGTCAAGCGATTTTAATGCTATTACCTACAGTATAAGGTATACCAAGAATATACACATTTTTGGCTTGTAGCTACCTCTTAATAACAATGAGGAGTACCTATCTATTATTTCAGTCTCGAGATGAGCAAATTAATGTATTTAAATAATTTATTTAAATTAAATTAATGTTAAAAAAATACATATAATTTAATGTCTTTTGTTTACGCCATATCATATATAAAACTAAACTCAAAACCTATTTTCATATAGTAATAACATTAAAGATGGCCGAATTTGTCAATTTTAATTTTAACGAAATAGCGATTAAAATTCATTATGTTCCTTATACGAAGGTTGAAATAGACGCCCCTCATTATAATTAAACTGATATGAAGAGTTATTATATTAATTTGTACGCATAAAATCAGCTTATTATCTGGAAATTTACTTTAAATTCTTTAATTTTTCGAAGAAAACTTTTTCTAACTGCTTTTCACTTTGTGATGGCATTATTTATTTTTTATTAAAACACAAATAACATTGTTTACATCACTTTATTTCTATACAAAATCTTGGTTCATGAAACATGTTGAGATTTTGTATCGAAATTAAATTCTTTGTTTGGGAGTAACTCGGATTCCCGGGTTCATTGGGTGAGGTGTGTTCAGGTCTTGGTGGCGGATGCACCATCCGGAGAAGTTGGTTTGGGAAGACTCCTTGATCTCTCCAGTTCGCCTCTCTCGACCCATCATCTTCACTGAACCCCAGATTGCTACCCATCCCCTCATATCTTTTTTCTTCCCAGATCTTCCTCTCTTTTATTTCCTTATAGAGACCCTCCATCCCTGCATCCCCAAAGATGACATAGCCCCAGAGAGAAATTATTTTCCTAAGGGCCTCCTGTTTGGAATTAAGGCGAAGCACAATGTAGTAATTTATAATCTTTTTTTTTTGTTCGAAAATTTGGTCGCCTAGAAATTTTTCAGATGCTTTAATTAAATACTGCGAGTAAAATACATCCTGGCCTTTGAAACAATCGAGTATTTTTTAGATAAGTCTTTTTATAAGCCCAGAAAAAAAAAGTGCTTTAAAGTTCAAAATCTCCTACTTACGAACCCATTTTCGGTTATGGTTTTATTGTATAATGTGGCAAATTAAGTTATTTATTAAATGATCGAAAAACATTGTGCCTGAACATCCACAAAATAAAATAAAAGGCACTTTTTGGCCATGTTTTTTTCTTGCATAAATAAGAACAGGCGGATGGTGTGAAGCGGGAATTTAAGCCTTATCGCCATCTACGTAAGGTGTGTTATTGATAGCGGCTCGATTCAAAATATTACACGACGTAGTGCATGGCCTTAATGTTAAAAAGTCACATCTTTACAAAGGCAAAGAATAACAGAAGATAATAATGACAAGTAGCATCTCTAAATAATATAAAATAAAGTTGTTATCCGTGTCTGTCTGTTTGTGCGCTTTGTTTTTCTAAACTACGCAACGGATTTTGATACGGTTTTCACTCATCATTTTAAGATTATTTCCAGGAAGATTTATATATATATATATCGACTGGAATGGGCGACTTGGCCATCGCATGCGTTCGTTGGCCGCCAATGTTTTATTTTTATTTTTTTTATTGTACAACAGAACATTCATTCCAGTTACAGTACAATTTTACATCATATCAGCATTTGACTCTTCAATAATTGTTTTAGGTCATTTAGAGAACATTCATTTACATCTAAATTCTTTGCTAGTTCGTTCAACAGCACCACTCCCCTCGTCATGCTATGCTTTGCCAGGACGTCGGTTAGCTGAATTTTATGCGTACAAATTAATATAATAACTCTTCATATCAGTTTAATTATAATGAGGGGCAACTATTTCAACCTTCGTATAAGCAACATAATGAATTTGAATCGCTATTTCGTTAAAATGAAAATTGACAAATTCGTCGTGTTCACTTGGTGGCCATCTTTAATGTTATTACTATATGAAAATAAGTTTTGAGTTTAGTTTTATATATGTATATATATATATACATTATATATATATACAATCCATGCATATTATATTTTTTAGAAAGTAGAGAAAACTTGATGTTTTGTAATCAAGTCTTAAAAAAATATTTTCAGGAGCCTACACAGCTAACGCTGGCTAAACCTTATCAGATACCTTAAAATAATGTACTACGGAATTGTATATTTAAAAACGGTTTACAGAAAATTCCAGAGTGGTATATGTCTATCTCCTAAGGATAATCCCGAGCAACGACGGGTACACGTCAACTGGTATATTTATCCAACGACGGGTACACGTCAACTGGTATATTTATCCAACGACGGGTACACGTCAACTGGTATATTTATCCAACGACGGGTACACGTCAACTGGTATATTTATCCAACGACGGGTACACGTGAACTGGTATATTTATCCAACGACGGGTACACGTCAACTGGTATATTTATCCAACGACGGGTACACGTCAACTGGTATATTTATCCAACGACGGGTACACGTCAACTGGTATATTTATCCAACGACGGGTACACGTCAACTGGTATATTTATCCAACGATGGGTACACGTCAACTGGTATATTTATCCAACGACGGGTACACGTCAACTGGTATATTTATCCAACGACGGGTACACGTCAACTGGTATATTTATCCAACGACGGGTACACGTCAACTGGTATATTTATCCAACGACGGGTACACGTCAACTGGTATATTTATCCAACGACGGGTACACGTCAACTGGTATATTTATTCATCACTGCATAACCTTGTATGTTTGTCTTTTCATCACTGCATAACCTTGTATGTTTGTCTTTTCATCACTGCATAACCTTGTATGTTTGTCTTTTCATCACTGCATAACCTTGTATGTTTGTCTTTTCATCACTGCATAACCTTGTATGTTGTCTTTTCATCACTGCATAACCTTGTATGTTTGTCTTTTCATCACTGCATAACCTTGTATGTTGTCTTTTCATCATTGCATAACCATGTACTCTTTCTTCTTTTTTTGTAAATCAACTTTTTTTTCTCTCTCTACTCACCTCACGACAAGATGAAGAGGATTTTTAGCGCCTAAAGCTTCATTACCACGTCGCCTTTTACTGGCGGAGGGGGAATGTGTTACGTAATACAGTCTCCCTATTGTTAAATAGGGCATGGTTGCCCCAACTTCCCCTCACCGCGTGTGTCGAACACGCCGCCAGATGGTCAAAATACGTGACCGGCACAGACCACACGCAGCGCCGCGGCACAAGCTAATCGCCTCGCCGCGCTCCGACAGTCTAGCTCCGACCTCGGCCTTGACCGCATGGTCGCTCGCGGAAACGATCTACCCGCCAATGACTTGCATAAATTACGCAATAACGAACGCGATCTCGTAACAGTTTCCAAACTAGAGGCATTTCGCTAATCGACTTACAATCATGTTTACTATTACGGCTCGAGCTAACTCAATGGAGTCCCGTTCCCGTGTAAAACCCCGAGTGCATATCTCTGCCTCAACTGTCCCGCCGCCTGTGAGCGCGGGAACGTCTGGCTCAACATGATGCCCCATACCACTCCTCAAGACGAATCGTAAGCTTTCAACCTATCCCCTTTTCTTGTGTTCAATTCTCGTAAATTCATGTAGAATCCACGCTTGATCCGGTCGTCATAAATTAGTAGAGAGAGTTAGTAGGGAGATCTATGTCAACCTGTATTTCTCGAGACATTTAATATACCTTGTGCCTTACTACCCATGTGTTATTATTATGTGATAAACCTACCCTTTGACCTCCTAACCGATGGACGAGCCTGATGACCAAAGAAGCTGCCCGCCCCTGATAGTACACGAGTCGCCTGCTCTACCATTTTATCTGAGCTTAGCCAATTTAATAACCAGGTTCGATTCCCGGGTACCATATGTTAGCAACGTCAACTGGTATATTTATCCAACGACGGGTACACGTCAACTGGTATATTTATCCAACGACGGGTACACGTCAACTGGTATATTTATCCAACGACGGGTACACGTCAACTGGTATATTTATTAAGTAACAAATAGAACTAATCGTCGTTTTGAATATGGGGTATCTGGGGAAGGCTATTTTTACATTAACCCTTCACAGGAGACCCATGGGAAAATAATTTCCCTCGGGGCCTATGCCAACTTTTGGGATGCTGAGTGGAGGGTCTTTTTTAAGGAAAAGAAGGAGAGGAAGTTCTGGGAAGGTAAAGGGCATGAGGGTTGGATAGAAATCTAGGGATCAGTGTGTCCTGGAGTGACGGACATGCGAATATATCGATCCTCCTGCGGCACAAGGCGATGGGTCGAGATACCAGTTGGAGAGGTCAAAGGGTCTCCCCAAACCAATAAAAGAAATAGCATTTCTGATCCAGAATTATGCATGCGTTGTATCAACGAAATAGAGGACCTTATCTTTGAATTATTATAATCCAAGCTCAGATCTGCATGTGTGTATTGTATTGATTATATTATTTAATGTCAGCCTAAATTTCCTAACAGGTCAGTATTCTGTCATTTCAAAGCTATCAAGTGAAAACACTGGCAGCCATAAAGCATTATCTAGGTCACGTAGGTCATATTCCCAGGACCAGTTATCAAGCGCTTATCCGACAATTATAAGCATTTAATCGAAAGGTTGGGAAAATTGTATTAAACCCCAATTAAAACGATCGTATGAAACAAGGTCTTCTTCCTTATTGCCTTAAACTTCGTGACTATTTACCATCAAAGGGTAAACCTTTTCGAGAGCTTTGTAGTTGTTATACTGCACGATTCGAGGAAAATCAACGTTAATATTGGAATTTCCAAGTATGTTCAGTAATAATTACTGTTGATTAATTATTTGTATATGTTATTCAACTTACAAATACCAATTATTATTGAAAATATTACAATAAAATAATGGTTATGTGTTATTTTTTACGCCTTGGCAGCAACGTTCCCTCCATTTTTTTCATTGGTTGTTTGGCCGATCAACTTATCTGTGGAAGGTTTAATGGTCCGAAAACTTAAAACTTAAGATTAAATATCAGTTATTTTTGTAAAAACTTGCGCACAACAAAAATGACATGTTCCTTTCTTCGAGGTGAGACACACCCGCACACCTTATATTATAGCGCATACACATTGGCCCGATGCATTGGGCCAATACGCTGGCACAACGTGTACAGGGCGACTTGGCCGTTGCATGCGTTCGTTGGCCGGTCAATCCGATTATTGCCGCTTTTCGGGCACACATCAAAGGATTTTGTCGCCAACCCGCTAACAGCGTTCACACGTTGGCCCCGTCAATACGAGTTCAGCGGAGGGAGCCATGTTGATTATTGGGTGAGTGATCATGTACGTTTACGAATTATGATTAATAATTAAACGTGCTGAACAAATAAATTGTCGCGGCTGAAATAATGTTCACATCCCTCTAGATTTGACGGCCTCCGTGGTCGAGGGGTAAGGCTCTCGACTAGCTAATACGAAGCTAATTCGAAGGTCGCATATTAAAATCCCGGCGTGCGCATGAAACTTTTATTTGATGAATGTGTGTTATTTCACAATGTATTAATTTAAAAATAAAATATACTAAGATACCCTTAGTATCGCTCTGGTGTAAGACCAGCATGCAGAAACGTTGCTTGAAATGGTTTTAGCCGTGTTTGATGACCAGATCTGAATAGGCAGGTACTCCACAGATTTCTCTTCGCCATATTTTTCCCCTTTCCACCACCACGTTTTGAGGCTGAAGCCTCCCCAATTAGGACGCCGTAGTCTCACTGGCTCCAGATGGTTGGGAGCAGTTGCGGTATTAACATTACAAAAGAAGATCAAATGGCCAACGCAGATATATATGTTATTTTTCTTCACGAAAAAAATTACGATAATGAAAGCATATTCATATTACGTTGACGAATAAATTAATTTTTCGCTTTAAAATGTGTCATTTTTGATTTGTCGCCTAAACGACATGATCTTTTAATAGGGCCAAAGTCTAAATGCGATATTAGAAGGAACATTTCTTGACACTCTTGGCAGTACCTAACTAATGATAAATACATTACGTTAATAATAAATATATTAGATGGCCTATAGTTATATACTGACTGAACATTCTATTGGAATATTGTACCAAAAGGTATTGTTCCCCAATAAAATATAGTTCTATTAAAAATGAAGAGCGGCATTTTAAAATACATACCATGTATTATAATAAAAATGATTAACGGTGACTTTTTTAAATGTGAAAAAAATCTTAATTCAAACATTTTTTACATTTAAAAATGCTGTTTTGGCAGTGAACCGTTTGCGTAGTTAGCTATAGGCACGCCCCTTTACCAGGGCCAGCCCCTACGCGGGCGCAATTGGAGCAGCTCGCTCCAGGCGCAGAAATGCCAAAACGCTGATAATACCTAACACCTCTAACAGTCCTAACACATCAAAATTCAAAATTCAAAAATATGTATTGCACAAAAAGAGTACAAAGGGTATAACTTATAGGTTACATCCTATTTCTTCCAGCTAACCCAACAAACGCGTGCCCAACATTTGTACACAGTTGACACTTGTCACATGAGAACGGATCGCTTCTACGATTCGTTCTTAAGTTCAACAGCTCGGCTGTGGAACGAACTGCCGGCCTCTGTGTTTCCTCCCTCCTACAACATGGGACTCTTCAAGACCCATGTTCACTCCTTCCTCTCCACAAAAAGACCCTCCACACAGCATCCCCAAAGATGACATAGGCCCTGAGGGAAATTATTTTCTTCAGGGCCTCCTGTGTGGAGTTAATATAAAAAAATACACATTATATCACATAATAAAAATAAATAACAGTAAATAAAAAATAAAAAAACAGAGGTATTTAATTCATGTAAGGTATTCATTCAAGGTGTAGTGACATTTGTTTAAAAGAAATGTTTTTGGTGTTGATTTAAATTTAAGTGTGTCGGTTATTTGTTTGATGCTACGTGGAAGGTTGTTATATATTTTAATGGCCATGTAGTGTGGTCCTTTTTGAAAAATAGTTTTGTTTGCTTTTGGGATTAATAGGTTTTCTGTGAACCTTGTAGCGTGTTTATGTGTTGAGTTTTTTTGTGGGAACTTTTCTGGAGATGATCGTACTAACAGGCATAACTCCATTATATATATGTCCGTCGCTGTCAGAAGTTTAATATTTTTTTTAAATTGGTCTACATGAATCCCGGTGATCAGAGTTTGTAATTTTTCGTAGGCACCTCTTTTGGATGATAAAAACATCTTTGGCGTTTACTGAGTTTCCCCAAAAAACTATTCCGTATTTTATCATTGAGTATACGTATCCATCGCCCTTGAGATCATTTTTCATAAAAAACGGCGAAATAATAATAAATATACTGGCGACGTCACATACCCACCCAGCCGAGCGTAGCGTGCGCGTGGCCCGCTATGTGTGGATATGTATGGCAGCTTATAGTTGACAAAGCTTAAGCCACGTGTGAAACGTAGCCGTGAATATCTATCTATAGCCCGCCTTAACCATTTTTAAATGCCAGTTTTTTTTTAAAACACTCGCGTTATTTTAGCATCAAATTATTGCATGTTTGATGTTATTACGTAAATATACATAATCTTTGCGTGATTTGTATATAATGACAGAGCATAAAACAGCATAGTTTACCTAAGTATATTAGGTACATTGAATGTTGTGTAATGCAGCAATCAAAGGGTTAATCTTGGTCATTGCACCCATTCTACTCCGTTCGATTTTCCAACCTTTCCATTGGGAACGATCAATAAGTCGCTAGAATACAGAGTATAGTGTGGATCACTCAAAACAGATATACTTACTAGTAGATATATTGAGTGCTACAAAAGTTACCGAACTTATTAATTTGTACATTAATGTGATACTAGTTAAATTCCCCGGCGTTGTCCGGGTTTTACGCAGAGTTTTTAAAAATCAGATGAACAAGGAGAAAGCTTACTGGTATAAAATATTGCTACTTTATTAAGAATCTCTTCAGATTATTCCAAATCCGGATAAAAACAGGATTTCAGGCCTTTAACAAATGAATTGATAGGTATCCTAGTAAACTTCCAGAAAAACACGAATGTGTTATCGCGATGTCGGAACACGTGTTTATAAAATTCGAATATTTTTGCATTTCGTCATTGTATATTTCCAGGACAAATGTTGGTGCTTGAAAACGTGTTTTGATTTATTGGGAATGTACTAAAAGCTTAAGAGGAAACGGCCGGCAATCCCGTTTTTAACCGGATTTTAATCAGCAATACTCATTTTTCTTCGTGTAGACAGTAATTTTCTTATTGTTTTGAACGTCAAGTGTGCAAAATTAACCAAAGGTCGCTGTCTATATGACACTAATCTCAACTCATCATCTGCGTATATCCCGGAAAAGTAGACAATGGAGGGGAAGAAACTTTTTTTTAGTTTAGGGCATTAATATCTTGGCACTAAAAATAGGCCATAACTAAATAGCATCCTTCCACTGGCCACCGATTGGGCTCCTATTCATTTCTTAGAGGCACATCTGCCCCAATGTTGGACACTCATTACAGCACAAGAAGCCCAAAATTGTAACCAGGAGAAAGTCGAATAACCAATGACAACCCTGGTGAACTTTATTAAAAGTACCGCCGACAAATAAAGGAATGAGGTGAAATGGGAGATAGTACAAACAGTCACATCTTTAAGAAAAACTGGAACAGTGTATCAGGATTCAACGGAGACGTTGTCTATGTCAGATTATTAATACATTTTCAAGGCTTAGAACGGCAGCTAGTATGTCACTATAAATGCAAGTTTAAAAACCTGTTTATATCCAAAATAGCCTTGGTCGTTAAACGGTTGTTAGGTCTGTATAGTTTGTTGAGCGGGGATTTAGAAAAGAACCAAACCGATATTATTCTCTCCTATGGTGGGGATACTGGGTGATGCAGAATGAATTCCCAGGAACGTTCAGAGCTTGCATTGCATAGGGTCACCAGGTCTTAAAACAGCCGCAAACTTTTTTATTTTCTAAACTAGATTTCTTCATCATCGACCTCGATGCAGTGGTATTATATATGTAGATAAATGATTTGACCCAGATTCTGTAATGCAGTGAAAAATATTTAAAAAATTAAGATTTACTGGGCAAAAGCCAGTAATCAATTCTGGAGACTCGGATTGAATTTCGCTTGAAAGTGTTTTGGCCATCTCCAGCCCAGACAACACATCACCTGGGAATGCAATAAAACCAACTTGCCAATGGAACATAAAAACCTTAACCTGACACTCTCGTCACGAACCAATCGATTTAATTTGTCCAAAACATGACGTGAGGCAGTCTCACGGCAAACATAATATCGGAAAAATCAGCTGTCACAATGTTTACTTACTAAAATAGTATAAAAATAGCAAGCTATCTGAATAATACTGTTACTTTTTACTGAATCAATCGACAAGCAATCGCACTTCAGATTCCTGGGAATCTCCGAGTGATTTATCACAGACCAGGGAACTAGCGAATAGTAGGTAAGCCACGCAAAGGTAAATCTCAATACTGCAATACTAACATCATATTCATTTCCGAGTTTTCTGACGTTTTACCGAAGTTTTTTCAGAGCTGAAAGTATCAGCATCCTAAAGGAATTCAATGAAGATTTAAAGGATTAATAAGAACGTATATTGTAATATATATACAAATTACCTAGGGCTAAGGAGGATACCTATTTATTAATGAGCAAAATAACTAACACCGTAAATGTTCTAAACCTGAACCTTTTCATTCACCACAACTTCTGTAAAGATTTAAATACCAGTTTTAGTTTATTTCATAAAACCTGGTTTGATCAATGTGCATGTGCGTAGCTAATTATTTTGAAGGTGATTCAAGATGTTTTCTATTGTGCAACACTCTCTTGAAGAAGCGCAAGAGTAGCTATTGAATTATTCAATATTTCGTTAGGAAAATTGTAATAATAATCTACGGCGTCAAACCAGAAAATGAGTTCTAGTCGACAAGCTACAAACCAGTTCGTATACTATGGTTTAAGAGCAGTCAATATTAAGATTTTTGGAAGTTCAAATGGGACGGCTCCGCTGGCCAGGGCGTGTGAAAAATCACTAAAGAGGCTTTATCATAATAATCTTGCAGGATTCGAAGCGTTGGGATTAGTCCAGGAACTACCCGATCATTGAATCACGAGTCACGAACTTTTGATCGTAAGCACCCGTATCCCGTGATGCGTGCCGGTATGAGGAGCGATCACATAAAATCTGTAGACCGGCATCTCGAATGTCGCTCTTGTGACAGACAAATAGAGATGGTAGATAGTTACCTGAAATCTAAAATAATCTATCATCATTCATCTACGGTGACCTACACCTATAGTACCTACCTACCTAAATCAAAAGAAAGTACGACGAGTGACTAGGGTACTCAGTTCTCCGGTACGACAGGATCCCGGCGACCGGCTGTGCATCTGCTCTATGGCATTTTTCCATATGCAAAAGTACCCGATACAAGAGCGGGTACTTCGTCACTTCGCCAGTGGATCGTGATCGTGAGCGACTCGGGCGTGTAAAAAGATCGATCGACCAAACTCTAGTTGGGAGACCGCAGGAAATTGGTAGGAGTATTGGTATTTTCTAGCCTAGGCCACTAGGAAACTGATGGGTTTCCCAGGGTTATAGCGTCGACGACGATGATGATTTTGCATGAAATATAATAGACCGCAGGATGAAGAAAGAGTAGATAAGTGAATTGTGGATGACGTAATGATGATAATGACCGCGAGTTCAAAATCCACCTAGCCAACAATAAATCTCACTGTGTAGAATACGTGTTGGCTGAGTAGGGTCGCCATATTCGGCCAGGGTCTCGTCGGGACGTTTCAGGATGGAGCAAATAAAAATTTTGTAATACTTAAACAATTTCTTTATTTTATAATAAGTAAGTAAATATGTTTGTTTTATAGGTTACTTTAATTGGTACTAGCAGAAGTATTTGGCTGGCCATACTTTTCAGAAGATTTCGCTTTTCTCAACAATTCTGGGTATCTTTTAACATAATTGTAGAACTCTGTACAAGTCATGTTATAATTGACTTGACACTGTAAAATCGACTCCACAGTATCTGGGCTATGGGACGCACGGAAAATTAAAATTTGCATTGCGTAATTTCAATCGGGACATTTAAGGCTTTTGTCGGGACGTCGGGACAGATAGCTCAATAAAGGTGACAGTCCCGATATATCGGGACGGATGGCAACCCTATGGCTGAGTAACGGTATTAAAGGTATGCCGAAGCCGAAGCAACAAACCTATTAGCCGTTCGAAAAGAACTAGACAAACATTGTGAATTGTAAGACAATAAAATTATGTAAAATACATATTTCTTTGAGTCTTCGCATCGGATGAACAAAAACCAGAGAAGTTATACGTTATAATTTTAAAATGTTTGCAATGCATAGTAATTTAGCACCGCATTTTAATATAAACACTAGAATATTAATATCATGATTAATTTCTTACAATATAAAACAGAGGAGAAATTTGGTAAAGGTTACGAATTCCGCTTCACGGTAAATATGGAATGTTTACTTTGAATTAATACTTGAATTTAGTTATATTATTACTAAAAGTTACTATAGATGTTGGGGAACCTTTAATAACGCCTGCTCGCGTCCCCTTCAGAGTTATATCCCAGTTTTCAAGTAGTTTTTGGGCTACGCTAGGTTTGTATAGACTGGTTTGTGATTTAATTCTAATACGATAATTATGAATATCATCCAACTCTTTATCTGAACATAGTCGCCGTCGGCATACTAAATGACATATCGCGTAAGTGACTTAATAAACGAAATTAAAATTAAAAGTGCTTATTTTTCCGTCTCCCCGACACAATAAATCATGTTTTGAATTAATAAAGCTAAATCCACTTATTTGAAAGTGAAATATTGCGTATTAAGAGTGAAGCGGAATAAGAGAAAAATTATGGAAAATTTTCGAATGTTGAATCAGCAGTTTTTTAAGAAAGTTTTTCACGAACTAGCTTTTCTACCTGGCTTCACCGGAGGTATGAATTGAACACTATTATATGGCACAGGTTTTTATAAAATGTATCTATCTTAGACAATATTGATTTAATTGTTTATTGTAAAAAGGTCGATATAGTATTTATTGAATCGCATTGTTTTTAAACGACCTCGTCGGCGATGACGCGCAAGGTTCAGAGACAGAACATTACGGGCGATGATGCAATGCCAATAACTGACAGAGGAGAGGGAGATGTGACACAGATGAAGCGCTGTTCCTATGGTATGATGAAATTTTTTAAAACACATAATATTTTAACTCGTAAGGCTAATTTGTTCGATTTTTTTTTTCGTAGAGTCAATTTTTTCGCTTTTCGGAACAGCTCATATGGTCTTACCGTCACAGTTAGAAAAATTAAGTGGAAAGAAAAGGTGTTAAAAAAACAGAAGTTAACCCCAGAAAAATTAAAATGTACAACTCGTTGAATGTTTCCCACTGCAATTTGAGAAAAATTAAAGAAACTTTGTGAATTTACCTATTACCTTTTTTGTATGAAAAGAAAAAAAGTGAAGTGGCAGTAATGTTTTAAATACTTACATTTTTCTAATAAAAAAGTATTTTTTTTGTAATTTTTAGTTCAGTGTTTAGAAAGCGTGAGCCATTTTTTAAACTTTTTATGTTTGATTTAAAAATTTTAATATTAAAAAATTATATGTTTACTTATAACAATCAAATTTTAAGGCGTATTTTATCCATCTTTCAAAAACAGTTATGAGTTTTCGGATACGATCAGAATTATCCCATTTATTTGGCTTTTATTGAGAAGCGGAAATACATTCTATAAATCTGACTTTCTGACAGCATCCTTAAGAAATGTAATTGTCAATATGACAGAGGCTTGAAAGGTTAAGTAAAATACTCGCAGAACTTAATAATAGCATTATTGAATTCGATTTATTATAATTTTTTTTAAATGTTATTAAAAATAATGGGTTGACAAACTTTTAACTACATTATACCATAAGATAAAAGTTAACAGAAGTTTTAAATCAAACAGGATTTGTTTCCTAGAGTTCATTGTTCATTGTTCCGCTTATTTATTATGTAATACCATTTTACAAATATACTTAAAAGAAAACGAATTGAAATGTAATTTTGTAATGTTTTTAAAGGAATAAACAAATTAAATTGAGTTGAATTGAATTGAATTGTGCCAAAAACGAATTATTCCATGAAACTGATTAGGAGCGCCCACGATATCAAATTGTTTCAAACTGTAAATTCCAATAAAGTTACGCGATGTCTATAAATAGTGAAGTTCGCAGGTGCATGTTCAATATATGGATCGACAAGAACGCCAACCTAGTAAATAGTATCCATGGAGAAGAAAATAAGTCGCATAGAGTGTAAAAACATATTAATGAGTGCAAAAAAATAAAATAATAAAATCAAAAAGAGAGATGGGAAGAGGGGTGGAATCACAAGCGATTATTGGTAGAAACATGCGTCCGATAGATTAGATGCACATCTGAATAGTCAAACTATATAGCTACAAGTCTTTGTAAACTAAATCTTACAGAAAACAAGGTAGTTATTTAAAAGGTACCCACACCCTATAAATATATTACAATTCAATTCAATTCGATATTGATGAAATTTCGCACACTTGACCTTCAAAACAAGAGGAAGGTCATTTGTCTGCTTGGGATTTCGAAAAAAACATCCCTATCCCCTTTTATTACTCCTTCAGAGGAAGCTACAGGCCAAAAATGTGTATATTCTTGGTATACCTTATATTGTAGGTAATAGGCATTAAAATCGCTTGGCAAACGGAGCCAAGAAACGCTCGATTTCATGCGCAAAAATGGTTATTATTTATTTTGTAAAAAATTTATAAGAAAGCAAAAAAGTTAATCAAGTGAAACTGTCGCAGATAATCATAGATATAATACTGTACTTAAAAAAAGTTGTTTCCCTCACGCGTTCATACATTTCTATTGAAAAAATATTTTTGTTGGTAGTTTATATTTATATTTTTTATTGAGTAATTTTTTATTTATTTGTATTCTAGTCAAGCTAAACGATAGGAAAACCTTCAATTTATCTAAAACATATTTTTTTGGTATTAAAAATGTAAACCAATTCGTTATAAAGATTAATCAAAATAGTGATTTAGCACTAAGCTTCGCTTTAAAGCAGAAGAATGGCACTCCTTGATGAAATTTTACATACTTGACGTTCAAAACAAGAGGAAGGTCACTGTTTGCATGAGATTTCGAAAAACTCTGCGTAAAGCCCGGACAGAGTCGGGGACTTCAGCCAGTCATGGAATAAATAAGAACGTAAGAAGTGCGATGTGTGCATAATGCAGAAATTAGTTTCATCATTTCACTTTTTTTTTTCTTTTTTTTTCGATGTAAATGTAATAGCGATATTCGATGTCAGGCAGTATTGAGACAGAGCGCGAGCTAAATGGTCTAGAACCTAAAAAAAAGTTACTAAGTCAATGGTGATCTCGGTTCCAATTCAAATCTACATGGAAAACATTGTCTAGTCTGTATTATCTATAACTTCATTATTACCAATGACATGAGAGAGAATTACGTAAAACTTGAACCTGGTAATAAAGTTTAGACCTACGTATTTACAACAATGCTCTTTCCAAAATTGTGGTGGATTGACATATCATGAAACTCATAGATGTTCATTTTACTTGTTTTTCAATTAGCACATAATATTCGACGGCACATGATACGATAATTAGGTAGGTACTTATTATTTCTTCAACATGTAGGTACCTACCAACGCAATTTGTGGAAAATAGATTTTTTATTTAGTTCAACTGAGTTCAAGTCTGTAGGTACTTTCTAAAGTGCGTAAGGAGCATAACTTAATCTCAAATATACTAGAGTGTATGTTTGAGACGGGCGAGCGGGCGGCGTGGATTTGATTTGTATACAATTGATAACATTTTGCACATTTAACCTTTAACAAGAGGTAGGTCAAATATTCGAACAAAAAGTTTTTTTTTATCTACGTTCACCTTTTCTTTACATCCTTTTCTCGATCTTATCAGATGTTTTTTTACAAAAGCATAACTTTGAGTGATAGATCTGATAAATTCCTTTATAGAAATATCATTTCAAAAATAATTTGTTACATTTTAAGAATTATGTTTTTTTATTTATTTACATTGTAGATGAACGATTTTTTGTATTCATTTGCTTGTTGGCGATATCTTGTTCACGTAAGCAATTCAATTGGCAGTCCTTCATTTTCAAACATAAGTAAGTTTTGCTATTAATTGTTTTTTTTTTTAATTTTGACGAGGTTTTATATATAACATATTAAAATATTGTGAAAGAAGTAAAAATAACAGAACTCGTTACTATATTTATAGAGCAGCGAATGAAGGGGGAAAAGTGTTTAATTTAAAAGAAGTGAGGAAATATGTGAAAAATCATTTTTTATTTTTATTTATTTGCATATATTTACATTAGGAGATTATGTAACCAATTTACATATTAATACTATTTAAGTTGCGTAAATAAATATACTACTATAATTGAATCTGTCTGGACGCTCTCAACATAAAATATCTTGGCATATTATAAGCATAACGTAATGGATTTGGTTATTTCTTCAAAATTTCGTAAGCAGTACAATTATGATGAATGAGGATGCAACAGACATGCCGAATAAATTGAGATGACTTACCATGAGATTTTCCAAGATGCTCACGGAGTCTGTTCAGCTCCTTCGAGCCGACCCTCGACCTGCCGTGGGCCTGGGCCGTCTTCGGGGACCGAGCCATCTGAGAAACCCAGCAATCCAACTTGAAATGACTACTGCACTTTCAAACTGTATTACACGTAGCTAATTCATAACTTAAAACATATTTTAAAGTTCATATCGTGTTTGAATTTCACCTAGTTTGTGTTGCGGAAAGCACTGCAATAATACAAACAACGGCGAGCAAAACGAAGGTAAACACGTAGGAATTAGAGCAGGTATGTCTGACAGTAAATAAAAACACACATCATGCGACAGCCTAAATATTATTCAGAGATCCACAATATCACAACTCCCAAACTGATTAAAATAAGTAAAATAACAACTGTATTAAGAAGTTTTAATAACTTTGAAAACACTCGCGGAACCGCTGATAACAAACTGTCACCGACGTAAACAAATGCACAGAAAACGTCAGTAGGTAGAAAGTAGAAACAAAACGCACAGAAATTGGCAATAGATAGACGGGTAATATTATGCCAAAATGCTTTCAGCGGTATTTTAAAAGCAAATCATTTATATTAGAAGATTAAAATGCAGATTTGTTTGAAAGGGAAAATTGCCGGCTTTTCACCTCTGCTGTCGCAACGCGTACTCCACCTGGCGAGGAGCACGGAACACTGAATACTGAACAACTGAACACCGAACCGAGCGACATGGGCCACTACACACGCGGCATCGAACTCATTTTCAATGCGATTCTTTGCCAAAGGTGTTTAAAATTAGCTTGGTCGCGGACCTGTCATTGTGCAAGGCTTTGGCAGGTCGATATTTCATTTGCTAAGGTAAAACCTCCATATATTGATAAGCGAGCAGGGTCAAAAGACAGGTTTTGTTGCGAAATACAATGTTGCGAGTTTTAAAGCGGCGTTGAAGATAAATATACTTGAATAGTGAGCAATGGGCCTGAAAGGTTTGGAAACCTCAGGTCTAAACCCTTTCTTCTTTACAATGTGATATGAAACATACATTTTAAGAGTAACAAGTAATAACATAATTAATAAACACAAATAATTACAAATGTTATTACTTGTTACTCTTAAAATTTATGTTTTATAAAAAAGAAAGAAACATTCCAGGGTTACGAATAAGTGTACACTTATCCTCCAAGAACTCGACAATATCTGATAATTGATAAACTCCTACTATTATCACACTAAAAGGAAATTTTGTTTGATTTTTGACGGAGGTCTCAGCCAGCAGAGAAATTGAATTCACGACTCTTGGGTGCGAACCCGAAGCGTTGTCAACTCAGCCACTGACCGATAAAAGTTCAACTACTGACTTTATTATTTATTCGTATTTTTTCATATAAAATAGAGTATCTTAATATATGTTTTGAGCACGAGACCTACTTACTATGACTGCATAAGGAATATTCTATGAACTATGGGATATTTTTGAAACAAGGTGTTTAAACCACGAAGCAATGTAAGTATGTATTTCGGTGGGTAAGTACCTACCTGTAATTTAATGGTGGAAGAATATAGGGATGGACGTAATAATATTTCCGGAATAAATGTTTTTCGTTAATTTAATTTCTAGTCAAAGAAGTGACGGATTGGTCATCAGTCATCAGTGATCCGAAAAATTGCACAGTGATCAGAAAATCTCTGTTTTATTCCAAGCGAATACGATTAGAGGGGGGCGCCGACTTGCCAAGGCGCCAAGAAGCCAAGGAGCCAAGGCGCTGATAAAGGTTTTCACTGGCCCTGATTAGGTACCTACATAATGTAAGTCTTTTTAAAAATAATTTTAAGATGCTCTAGGGATTTATTTTATACACACCCTCTACTGCTATCGGTTAGTTGGTCAAGCGGCCCAAAGCGTCGGGTTCCCACCCAAGCAGCTAGCCCACAACAGAAATTATTCAGTCTTTTTACTATGTTTAATTTGTCTCAGGATTGACATGATCCCCAAAAATTCACTTCAATAATACTATAGTTTTTGTGCATTGGACAATTATTTATTTAATTTTAATTTGAACAACTTTTCTTTTTACTTTTGGAGGTTAAACCCATCAATGTAATATATCATTAAAATTAGTTGAGGATAATGTTTGTCATTCTAAATTTGAAATATGAGATTACATAAAATAATTGGGTCACAATGGCCGAGTGGTTAGAGGCGTTGTCCCAGTAAGACACAGATCCTGGTTTCGATTTCCAGTTGAGACCGTTACCTTTTTATTTTTCTGTAGGAGTTTGTTCTGTTTCATGTTTCCTTTAAGAGCCAGCCTTCCGTGTAAAGAATTTAGATTTGGGTAACACCCACAAAAAAAACAATATTTAGTTTTAAAAGAATCCGACAGAGGTGTCACTGTCTGAATTCGTATTAGGAATAATTTTGGGGATGATTTAATAATTTAAATGACGGAATTAAATTATCGACACATATTGCCATTTTAGAAAAACAAACCCATTTTTAGTTAGCACCGAGCAAATTAGAACGAAAGTTGAAATGAAGATGGTTCTCAAAATATGGGTTTATTACGGATTTAATTAATTAAATATATTTTTTAAATTTTACAAAAAAGTAATTTGTATAGGTATATAAATTACTTTACTTCACTAAAATACTACATAAAATACTTTTATAACTTTTATAAAGGTTAATTTATAACTTTTATAAAAGTTAATTTATAACTTTTATAAAAGTTAATTTATAACTTTTATAAAATCAATTAATATTTATATATTCTTCTTAAATTAGTTATTTCTTAACGCCCTTTTTAGGGGATTTTACATATGAATAGTAAAAAAATAGATACAGTATTTATTACACATAACCAAACTGCCTCAGTAACAATCTTTTATTTTATTTGTTATGTTATAAATAGAAGATGTCCATTGACTCGGTATATTTTTTTCCCTCCAATAAGTATTCTAGGCAATGAGGAATATATATGGTAGTTAATCCAAGAATTTCTACACTGAACTAAATCTGAATTTCTAGTATTACGTAGATTATATATCGATTGAGAAAAATACGACCGTTTTCATGGATCAAAACTCACCGAACACTCAATAATACTGAATGTACCCTTACGCCTTAGGAAAATACTCAGCACGTTTCACGAGTGCATGTTAGTTTATAGTTACAATCTGTAATATATTATAATATGCTTTCAGAATTTAGAATACATAAAACGATACATTTCATTGTATCGCACATTTGTAAGTAAAGTCACGATTTAGGCTTCGCTGTCGTGCAGTTGACTATACGGTTGAATAGATACTCGTATTTAGGCACTCAAATATTAAAAAAAATATATTTATATAAGAATAACGTGACCGATTCATATAAGAATAACGTGCATTCTTTTTAAGTTGAATATAAAAAGAATTATACAAATATAACTGATGGTTCAAATACAACGAACCGATTAAACATTAAAATACAAATCGTTCAAATATGACAAATAGTTCAGATATAACGCTTAAAAAAATGTACAGCCCTATATGTTTAACGTTTTTCCCACGTTAAACTGAAGATGCAATTCTCTTCAATAACATAATTAAAAAAAACATTTATTCATATAACCTATCTGTATGTATATACCTACATATATACATCATCTATCTATACAGACATACATCTTTTATAATCTAAAACGTGCACTCAAATAATCATCATCATATACATATTTATATCGTATCATTAAAAAACACATAAAAACTGAAGTCATAACGCATAACACAGATACTACTTTTCTTCGAAATTCTTGGAAATAACTTTTTTCTATTTCTCTTTTCAAGAAAACAATTGTATTATATTGATATTACGTAGTATTGTAACAATACGTATTTATTATTATGTTCTAAAATTTAAAAAAAATTATAAATGACGAATCTTTCAAATGCAACGAATCGTTAATATATATTAAATTGTTAAAATCTAACGAATCGTTCAAATATGAATACTAATAATATGTAGGTACCATCATTGTAATTATGTAAACTTGTAAATTTTACAAATGAATTAACAAGAGAAATTTTTTTTTTTTGGTTCAGTAAATTTATTTTAAATTTGTGTTGGTTTTATAATGTTTTCTGTACTAAATTAAATAATAAATAAATAACAAATGGCTGAAGTTCAACGAAACAATAACAAAACTTTTAAATATATGACGAATCATTACAATCTTGTATTACAAAAATATAATGCTTTTGTTCAACCCCAAGGTCTTTGTTCCCTTCTTTGGTATTCACGGCCTACTTGTTTCTTACGTTAATTTTGTAAGTTGTTGACCTTCTGGACGATACGAGAAAATAATAATATAATGATGAATGTTTTGTTGGTGACCTTTTTTGAATTCCCCTGGGCAGGACCCTACACCCGACTGGGATCCACATAATGCGATTCTTGGTTTTGCGCTCTTAAGAACATTGAAAGGGGTTGACAGGAAAAAAAGCACTAAGATATACCATTTAGTGAGAATAAAAGGTCAATTTAACGTAAAACAAAACTTTGAAAGTATTAATTATAGCACCACGAACACGTCAATAAAAATATGTGAATTGCTGAAGCAGATTGCATTTCTATAACATTGCTTTCTAATCCAGTTCATAGATCCTATATCCCCGTAAACGAACGCATTGAGCTTTGACAAATGAGGGCAACGCTGAATTTTTGCAGGTGAATAGTACCTACTGCAGGGAGTATTTTCACAAAAGTTCCGCCTCCCCCCTCCTTCTTTCCTGCGCTCCCCCCCAAACATTGAAATTGTAGAGTTCTCCTAAAGCCATTATTTCTCCTAAAGTAAAAAATGTGAAAAAAATTTACACGGATGTACTTCTCATAAAACTGCCATAAAGTAAAATTATTTAAAACCTTTTTTTATCTACAATGGTTTGACAAATAATATATGACATTGTTGTGAGAAAAAAAACAATTCTAAAATTGTTTTTTTTTTTTATGTGACACCTCACAAGAGCGTCCCTGCCTGTGCATCGTACAGACAGGGGAACTTTGTCACCACCCGGTTGGGCGGCGTTGTGAGGCGGAATAAGGTAGGGGCTGTAGGGAGGGATTTGTTAATGCGGGCCTTGAAGAGGCTCGGATTATATGAGGGAGGAAAAACAGATGCCGGTAGCTCGTTCCACATACGAGCCGACTTACACAAAAACGAGTCGTAAAAACGGCCCGTTCTCATGAATCCAACGTCAACCGTGAACGGGAGTTCAGCTCGTGTCCGTCGAGTATCGCGCACGTGCACCGGTGCATCAGGAATCAATGCTGCTAGCTCCTTGGAGCAGGCTGCATTGAAATACCTGTAGAACAGACACAGCATGCCTACATTGCGTCTATGCATTAGAGAAGGCAATCAGTCTGTTAACAACGGATTGTCAATCAGACGGATCGCTCTCCTTTGCACAGATTCAAGCAGGTTTATTAAGTATTTTGGGGCTCCAGCCCAAAGGTGGCTTCCAAATTCAATAGTTGGGCGGACTTGAGACTTGTACAGGGTCAGCAGCTGGTCACTGTTGAAGAATCTCCTAGCCCTGTACAAGACGCCCAACTTCTTGGAGGCCTGATTTACTCGGGCTTCTATGGATCCCCGATACTTGAGCCGGTCTGATATAGTAACTCCAAGCAAAATTGTGATTTGAAATTGAATTTATTTTTTGTCCGAGGGAATACACAAGCATGCTTCTTACAAACTATTTGCAAAATTTAATAAGCTTTAAAACGATATGTAACATTGCTGACCTATACAGGGTGTCCGGAAACTCGTAGTACAAGCGGGAAACTGGTGAATCTACATCACATTTGGAGTCGATTTTGTAGTATATATTTTTTTTATTTGAGCTTTCGTTATCGAGTAAATCGAGTTTGAAGTTGATTTTTTTTTTTTTTTTTTAATCAAATTCTTATAAATTATTACTTAAGATCAAAGTACCCAACTAATTAAAACTATTTGAAAGTAAAACAAATGAAGAAACTCGGATTTGAAGCATTATTTTGAAATCACCCTTCATTTAACCCGGTGTAATCATAAAATATTTCTGCTCTGCAGGGTTAAAACATCTGTTATTCAACCCTAAACACCAGAAAAAACTTTAACCCTAAAATAGCCGAAAAATATTTTTTTTTGGTTTTTTTTTTTTTTTTTGAAAATGCTCAAATCAAAAAACTTTATGTTTTTTTGGATTCCCCATGTGGTGTAGATTCTCCAGTTTCCCGCTTGTACTACGAGTTTCCGGACACCGTGTATAATTAACACTCGTCGAAACCCGGCACGGCGAGTAGGCTACGAGGTGCAGCGGCCGGGCCTAGCCCGCTATGGTTGCCGGTGAATAATTTGTGCACGGGTAGCACGAATGTATAATTTTAAATTGAAACACTGAATAAATGAAAATTGATAAACATATATTTTATTGCTAAATAGTGTTTGCAATATAGTATGTAAAGTGTTACAAAAAAAACTCTTTTTAAAGTTTTTTCACCGGGCCTTTTTAGACCTTTTACTGAATGATAACCCAATACAGTGGCCACAAATATCAGAACATTCTATTCCTACCCTCCGACAGCTAGATGATTTTCCGCACAAGGTATTGCATTTACGAGAAATTAGCAAGAGAAGTTCGCCGCGGGACATGTTATTGGTCTCTCTCTCTCTGGTTTCAATCCTGGGATTGGTTTGCAGCAATTTTATCTACTCTCCTCTTCCATTTTTCCCTGTCTTGTGCGGCTCTTTTGACTTCTGCATATGATGAGCAGCGCACGTCCACCAGCAGGTCCTCCAGGTACTCTCGGCGTGGGCGTCCCCTAGAGTTGGTCCCCTCGGTCATACCCTCTATTATGACATGCAAGAGGCCTTCTTGTCGTATAACATGGCCGATCCATCTTGCACGCCTTTCGGACAAGGTCCTGAGCAGGTGCCTTCCTCCTTCGATTCTTTGGAGAACCTCCTCATTTGTAACATGGTCTCTCCAGGAAATTCCTAACAGTCTTCTATAGGACCACATCTCAAAAGCCTCTAGTCTCCGTTTATTTCTTTCGGATAGGCACCATGTTTCGCAGCCGTACATCAAGATACTCCATACATAGGTCTTGATGAGGAGTATTCTCAGTTTTGGGTCTATATTATTGGATTCTATTATTTTCGACCTTTTATTGAATGCAAGCCTAGCCTGAAGTATACGGTTGTCGACCTCGCTCTTAGACCGACCGTCCCATATTATTTTGCTCCCGAGGTAGACAAACTCCTTGGTGTTCTTTAGTGGAACTCCTGCCATCTTTACTCTCATCTGATGTTGCATTCGGCCTTATGCGGCCTTGTTATTGGTATACGTATTAATTCATACTCTCTCTTTTGTCATCATTCTTTAGCATTAGATGTTAGTTAATTTTCTAGCTACGTTTGAACTTGGAGATATGTCCTTAGGAGATGCTTGCGAGTCTTCAAAGTCAATCAAATTTAGATGCATCTTGGCATTTAATTGCTTAAATTTTAAATATCTTTTCCTCATGTGACTGAATACCTGAACACCTAGCCGTATATTTCAAATCTGTCTGTGTTGTTATTAGACTTACAGCTTTCGTTTTCCCGACACCATACAAAACAGAGGTCGTGTCACATCCTGTAACAGCATGAGAAAATGAAAGGACTCGCCTTTAATAACCATACTTATGTGCTAGAAACTGAACAGAATACAATGTAGGTACTGACGTTATAAGAAGTGGCTATTAGTTTCCTATAAAGTAGCTAGTTTTACGTTGAAGGAGCTAATGCTCCAAGCAATACTAGTAGGTACATCTGTGACTGCTCCAACAGCTACTACAGTGCTACTAAGTAGTAAATAAAATCGCTTGACCCAATATCTCCTACCACCATCGTCGTTTACTGTTACTGTCTGTATGTTTGCAGCATGACACTTAGTTTTAAAAGCTTATATTAACCACTCTTATTTTGAGAATTGGCGAGCAATTATACTTGACGTTTGTACAAACATACGCAGCTTCGTCCTTCATGAAGTTGATATCAACGGTACGATCGTCATAATATGCTTTCATAATGGTGGCTTTCTTGCCTTTCTTTAAAGAAACACCATCAAATAAAGAAGTTGGATGCGACGCTAGTACAAACTAAAAAAAGAATATAAGCTTTTCGGGACTGTTACACACCATTGAATATCTGCTGAAGGTTGATTACAGCATCTTTGTTTCTAACTCTGACAGATTTATTTATGGCTTGATTAACAACCCTATCCTATCTACGTAGTTTTAGGTACTTCAGAAAAACTTCGCCCTGCCATTTTCTTTATAGCTTTGAACCCTATCTCATCGTCACATGTTACATTTGATTATGGCACTAATCCCGAAGAATTACAACATAATTCACCTGAATTTTGAGGAAAAGGATTGTGTTGGTTTAACAAGTTTTTACAAATTTTGTTAAGTCTAGGCTGACCATAACTGGCGGCTCTCCCTAAGCTCAACATGCTGCTTATTATACCATTAGAAATCGTCAAATGCTTCAGCCAACCCGTTCAAATTACTGAGTAAAACATATCCTATCTTCTTACAGTAAATAAACTATCTTAAGTGTAAGTAAATTGCTGTCCGGTTTGTTGCTTTGATTTTGTTTAAAGTATCAATGAAACGTTTAAGATATGTTGCAACTGATTCTATTTATTTTAAATAAATACAGAACATATTTAGTGATCATTGTGTTTTTTTCTTTTTTTTAAATCAGATCTAAAAAATAAGATTTTGGGGTTCTCTATGTGATGAAGATTAACCAGTTTCCCGCTTGTGCTGCGAATTTCCGGACACCGTGTATATATACGTGCCTACCGAAAAATTTACAATTTTATTGTGTATGTATTTTTGAATTTTAGAATTACGTATAAATTTTAGAATATTATCGAATTTACATATTTTACACAAGCGGCGTTACGCGCCATTTACTGTTGCTTCGTTCCTTTCCCATAATTCGAGGCTCGACTCACGTTTCGGCTCGCAAATTGCAGTATTCACATAAAAAAACCTAGGTATACACTTTGTCTTGGGAATTTCAATTTTGGAAAGGCAAAAGGGCGTTAGCGACAATTTAGTAAAAAAAAGTATTTTTATTTATTTTTTATTATTATTTCTTGCTAGGGCAATCCCGATGAGTAACAAAACTCATTTTAGGACGGGAGAAAATTACAATACATAAGTCGGAACAGAATAGAAAAGAAGAATACAGAAGTCAGTAAATACAATTTTACATTGGCATCAAAATATCAAAAATACAACACTGCATAATAATTTTTAAAAGACAGGTTAAGTAAAACAAAAAAAGAGTAAACAAATAAAGGAACAATCAAAGATATACAAATATGGATTTACCGATTTTCATTTTTAAAAATATTCAAAAAATATTTCTTTAAACCATCATTGTGAGTTTTTTTTTATTTTTCTCAATGGTTTTGTACATTTCTGGAAGCGTGTAGGCAATGTAGTTTAAAGATTTTATTCCATATTTTGTGGTGTGTGTTTCAGGAATGTGGATTTTATTGTTATTTCGAGTATTGTGGTTGTGGATGTCTTGATTGTAAAGTGGCTTGACGTTAGTGTGAGTTGATTGTTGGGTAATTTGTAGGATGGTGCTGGTAATTTGATGCTTGGTAGGATTGTGATTGGAAGGATACAGGAAACTAGATAGATGTCCCTTGCATGAGTGTCCCGTGGAAGTCCAAGAACATTTCTGAGAGCTCGGTTTTGAACCACCTGTAGGTCAGCAATCAATTTCTTTGAGGCAAAGCCCCAGATACAGCAGAGATGGGAAATGTGTGAATGTATCATAGCATAATATACTGAAGTTAGTAAAGGAATGGGTAGTAATCCTTGTAGTCTATATAGTACGCCAGTTATGGGGGGGTAATTTTCTCCGTTACATGATTTATGTGGAGATCCCACGAGAGTTGAGAATCTACTATAGGGCCCAAATATTTTGTGCTCGTTTTCTTTTCGAGGCAGTTGTCACCATTTTTGATAATGAAGCTGGAATTTTTCTTGTTGCCGAAAAGTTATACATAGATTTTTATTAGACAAAAATTCAAATCATTTTTGACTAAATTGCCGTTTATTATTATTGCCTTTCCGGGTCGAGTATCAGAAATATATATAAGCCTTTCCATTTACCACTTTTCCTTGCAAAGCTTTGCGTAATTTAAAAACTTTAATCTTAATATATAGTACATAAACATCAAGGTTTCTAGTTAGTGTGGATAATCTATGCGTTCATAAATGGCATTAATTTAATTATTTTATGAAAACACACTTCTTTCAATTTATGCTTTAAATATTAAGATGACACAATACCCTGATAACGGGGATTTGCACCAGCCGCTCATATTTTGATTATTTCTGATGAACGTATTAAAATTAAACCTTAAATGGATTCGAAGGGATGCAAGTTACTTTTATCATTTGAAATTTATGTTTATAAAACTTGTGTGAAATCAAATCATGTCACACAATGGATGAAATGGATTGGACTCTTGCTCCGCCCACTGGAAACCAGCGCACCATCAACTTTTTGGAAACGCCTAGGAATAACTGACATTTTTTCAAGTCTTATTTGCGTCGCGTTTTAAATGAACGAAACTATATTAAACTTTAATTATTTATATTATTATTGCGTATGCACGGGCGCAAACAAATAATTATGTCTTAATATTTTAAAGGACAACTTGCAAAAAGTGTATATTCATAAAAAAATTATTTCCATCTTTGAACGCGTAGATTATAAGGTATGTTATAATCTTATTGAAATATTTGTTTCCGCCCGTACAAACGCAATATGAATATAAATAAATTGTTTTGTTCGTATAAAAACTCAATTCTTTCAAGAAATGCGTAAAAATTCAATATTAGATTGAATCACCGATAAAATACAAAATAAATAAAATTGCCTCAGATTACGATAAGGAATAATCTCCTTTCGGAAAGTTCAACTGCAAAATCGTTTCTGAACACCGTTTGGATTAAAATATATGGACTACTTACATTTTATTATGAGCCATTTTGGCTACGCTCGCAGCGCTATCAATTTGTGTCTACTATGAAATGTCATGCTGGGTATTTATTTTTGAAAAAAGATAATCATTTTTAAAGTTTTACACGCTTCAAAAAGTAAACAAACAAAATAAAATAATTCAAGTGAAAAAACATAAACGAAAATTTGATGAAAACTGTACTTATAATTGAACAATTTTACTTGGATTTCAAATTCTCCCGCGTTTACATTAGCACCATCTGTAGGTGGAGAGAGTGACTAGTTCCTGCCAACAGCACGCTTGTCAGTGCCATTTTAGTTCCCGTGTCTACCGCCGGTCGCGCGCGATACGTCAAACATCAGACCACCACATTCAGCTCGAACAGTTATGTATTTTTTTGGAAAGCGGTTTGTCACATTTTATCGCTAAGTTACGTTTCGTGTTCCGTTGAACGGGTTGTAAGTGCGTTTTGATCTTCGATGATCATATAAAAGTATCACAATGCAGTTATATAAGGAACCTTTATTGACTAATAATCAGCTGAAGAGGCTGGGTGATCACAAATATTCATGTACAAGTGTTAGTCTCTTGGATTCTATACTTCAGCCGTGGTGGACTTGGCTAGTTTCCCTAGTGCCGCTATGGCTAGCTCCCAATTTAATTACAATCGTAGGATTAATAGTAAATATCTTTACTACTCTAATATTAGTATGGTGAGTTAATTAATGATTTACATTACATTTGGGCGTTCTGTTTGCGCGATTTCGATGTTTGCTCTCCTGATTTTGATCTGGGTCACCGAAGAACTCTTAGAAGAGCGTGACAGTTTGATGCTGGTATTTAATTCTCTAACGATTATTAGAGCACGAAAATCCCGACCAAGAAGCACCTCGAATTATAACCGTGCCAGTAAAAATTCTGTCGATAGAACAAGGGGCTCTAATTTTAGTGGTTATAATAATATTACACTTTTACGCAGGGATTATTGCTCCACAGTATTATTATTTATTATAATATATGACGGATTGTCGTCATTCAAGTGAGTCACAACATCTACGTCAAGTTATGATCTGTTTTATTCAGTTATTTTAATTTTGTACAACATACAAAATACCACCGTATACTTTCAATTTCTCAGATCATTATTTCTGTTCCCGATTTGCAATATTTATTGTAAAATTATTTTTTTACTTTTCATCAATGAATATGGTGCACCGAGTTTCATACATAATTTAAATTTCTAAAAAATATATATATTTGTAAATTTTTCACATGTACTGAAATAATCTTATCAGTCCAGCATTGGAAACATGTGTTTGCTTAGTCTTCGACAAGTGGCGGTCAACCACTTTGCAAGATAAGAGATTCTTTGATGAATGCGGGAAATCATGCGATTTAATTGATATCTAGAGAACATCAGATCTGACAAATGCTTTGTTGACTTAACTCCACCGACTCACACATCAAAGGTTTCTATCAATATTTTCACTGAACTGGAACGAGTGATATTTTTGCACTTAATTTAATTTTAAAAAAATTATGGGAAACCGCACAACTGGTCCCAAACATCTGGAGAAAGTGAGACTATGGCATCACCAATTGGGGTATGTTGTGAGGCTGACGGCATTGGGGAGGAGAAGGAGAGGAAGAATCTGTCTATTCAGATCTGGTCACTAAACATGGCCAAAGCCATTTCAATTCTAAATGGTGGTCTTACACCTTATATACATTGTTTGCGGATTATTTGTATTGTATCTGCTTAATTGGATCTAATGATTTACGCTGTCTTGCTTCCTTCTTTAAAAAATAGATAACTCACACACGACCTTACTGCTTTTTTGCATACCTATACATAAAAAAACGGCTATTAGTTGTGTCTTTGATGGTATAGAAGGGTAATAAAATTTAAAAAAACGTAATAATAAATATTTCTTATGTTTGTGCTGGCAAAACTCGAAAAGTAGTTAGAATGGATAACGCTGAAAATTTCAAAGTTTGTTGTTATTAGTGCCAGGAGTGTTTAGAGATGTTTAAATGGTAGAATAAATCGGGGGCACCCGAGGAACACTTAACACAATATCTCTGCACCTTAGTGAGATACAGAGTTGAATTAAAGTAGATGCAGAGATGTGCAAAATGTGTACCCAAAACCATTTGAAATGCAAAATGGAAATGGGTCAAAACTTTTCCATTTGAAAATGCAAAAGGGGTTTTAGAAATGCATTTCAAATGCAAAATGCAAAATACCTATTTTCAAAATGCATTGAAAATGCAAAATGCATTGAAAATGCAAAATGGTTTCTCAGGTCAAACAATTAAAATAATTGTAGAATTTTTAAACAATTTTGTCATAATAATGGGCATCAATGTAGAACAAACATTATACATGATGGTAAATCCAAAAACACCACGACAACAGATTATGAAACCACAAAAAATTTGCGCGGGACTAATGTTGCCAACGTAAAAACATAGAAACTGCTATCTAACATTTAATATTACACCGTCATGGCTCCATGTTCAGTATTTTTTGTAATGGTATCACTCAATTGCCAGGGCTCCTACCAGGGAGCAACTTGACAAATGTAAATTATCTCTCGTAGCGGACCGACTGATATTTGGGGCTTATGAAAAAAAGATGAGTGGAGATAGTAGGAAGAATGTTGCAAAAAAGCATTTAAAATGGAAAATGCATTGAGAAAAGCATTTAAAATGCAAAATGGTTTTTAGAAAAGCATTTAAAATGCAACATGGAAAATACCCATTATGCATTTTGCATTTCCATTTGAAATGGATTTATTTGAAATAAAGCACATCTCTGAGTAGATGTGATGTAGTTTTTTAGTAGCAAATGGTGAAAGAAGTTGGAGGTGCCCGAGAAAGACATTAGCAATAGTGAAGCATTCCGGGGATGTATTTAATATGTAAAAATAAATTATAATATATTAATTTTGTATTTAATATATTCGATAATTCAAAACACATATGAAAATGTGTTCTGAACATTGACAATGATTTATAACTTGAACACAAAATGCTACATGGAACTCACACAGCTTTGCTGAATTAACCTTATATTTTTTATAACTATATTTTCATTGTATAACCCACTTTTTACTTAATTAAGAACATTTTATTGGCTAGGATTTAACCTTTCTGGGAGTATGGACGCTAATAACGACGTTACACACTTTCGCCAATGAGTATGGACAGTTATGGATGACAGGCGTCGCATAGTTAATTTTGTGCCTCGATTCTGTAAATATGCATCATATTGCCATCGATGGGCATATTCCTGTAACTTAACACCATTTTTAAACATTTTACATCATTATCGACAGATATCGGCCGTTACTTATTTTGCATACTATCATAAATCGTACATTTAATCAAAAAATATAATTTTTTATTTATGTAAAAAAAACTCACTCCCCAGAACACAGTCAGCATTACGTAACTTACTCCTGGAAAGGTTAACGAACTCGTGTTATATTTCACCAACCGACTCTGGACTGTTTTTGTTGTTTGTAATTTTAACACCCGTAAAATTTAAGCACGAAACCTACTTTTTTTTAACATTTACTTATTTTATGAATGTTGTTCAAAATACCAATTAGGAAGTGCAAAATATCGCCACCAACACAGACATAGGAATTAATAGACGAGAAGATAATGGCGAGGGGTAAAATCAACTGTTGAAGAACGAAGGGGGTTAAGCTGACTGTGATTCGTCAATAAATCAATCTGACAGTAAATAGGCATCTCGCATTATAATATCACCATTTAGTTCTTAAAAGTAAAATCTGCTTTTGAATGAATAGACATTTTTACATGGGAGCGCAAATTACTCGCCACGTTATGAACTAATTTGCGAAGTCCAAATTCGGCAAAGTAAATTTCTTCTGTTTGCAGAGTCGTAGTTAGTTTCATAGTATTTAGTTAAGACACTTTTACAAATGTTTCATAATTTACTTACCCCAGTAAACAACGATGAGCACACTTGAGAATCGCTACATTGTGATGTGATAGTATATGTTTCTAAAACTGATCTATATAATACGGTGTGAATAAGCTTAAAATAAAGTAAAATAATGCTTACTTATGGAATGTAATACGACAATTGGGTTTATTCTCTTTTTCACATCTATTTTTACAAGTTTTCATATCACAAGTCAACATTTTGCCGTGTTATTTCGTAAAATGAACCGATGATGCCTCGACCATAGTTCGCACAAGAATGATGACGTCACGTTTTCAAATTTCACTTGAGCCATACGCGAGCCCAGCCGGCTCCAATGGAACCGGTATGGGGAGTGGGGATAATACGCTTTTAATCACTTAGGGCAGGTCTACTAATATTCATATGTCTATGGCCACCAAGTATTAAATAAATTCTATTTGCTGTCATTGAAAGCAATGTCAACGTCAATATGCTACACTCGCCTCTAGCGACCAGCCTAGTTGATACTTTATTTTTATTTTTTATATTAACTCCACACAGGAGGCCCTGAAGAAAATAATTTCCCTCAGGGCCTATGTCATCTTTATGATATGATACTGCCAATATTTAAATAATATTTTACTGGAGTTGGAAGTATTATTAGTATTATGGTATTCTCTTTAACGGAGTGTAAACAGTCTACTCAGTTTACTGGATGATTTCAAAATCCTAATGCGCCAGTCAACGCGATACCTAGTAAAGCAAAATCATTTGTTTTTGGTTTGGAAATTTGATCCCTTGGTAATGTTTTAGATGCTTTGATTAAATAGTGCGAGTAGAACACTTCTTGGCCTTTGAAATTATCAAGTGTTTTTATGAGCCTAGAAAAAAATATGATATCAGGCCTATAAAAACTGCTTTAAAGCTCAAAATCGCCTACTTACGAACACATTTTCGGTTATTATTTTATGGTATAATATGGCAAACATTTAAATATTTGTGCCTGAATGTCCGCAAAATAAAATAAAAGCCACTTTTTGGTGATATTTTTTTCTTGCGTAAATCAGAACAGGCGGATGGTGTTAAGCGGCAGTTTAAAGCTTATCGCCATCTACATAAGGGGTGTTATTGTTAGCAACTCGATTCAGAATGTTACACGATGATAGACTTTTATTCCAGTGCAGAAATAATGCGTTAAGATTTCCTTGGACGTCCCCGAATTCTACCTTAAATTAAATTATTAAAATCTACATTAAACACTCATGACACTAATAAGAACAAACTAGTTTATCATAAAAAATACCTATTTAGATTATAATCACAAGTAACAGTTTAATGTTGAACACACTTATGACGGCATCTGTGGTCGAGAGGAAAACTCAAAAACTGAAAACTCAAAAAAAGATTTATTGAACTTACATAGACCATAAATATGTGGATTCCATAGACATATGAATATTAGTAGACCTGCCCTAAGTGATTAAAAGCGTATTAACCCCACTCCCCATACCGGTTCCATTGAGCCGGCTGGGCTCGCGTATGGCCTCAAATGAAATTTGAAAACGTGACGTCATCATTCTTGTGCGAACTATGGTCGAGGCATCATCGGTTCATTTTACGAAATAACACGGCAAAATGTTGACTTGTACTATGAAAACTTGTAAAAATAGATGTGAAAAAGAGAATAAACCCAATTGTCGTATTACATTCCATATATAAGCATTATTTTACTTTATTTTAAGCATATTCACATCGTATAATATGAATCAGTTGTTACTATCACATCGAGAAACGTCTGGACGCGAAACACAAAGCTGGTTGGTTGCTGGGAAGTAAATTATGAACATTTATAAAAGTGTCTTAACTAAATACTCTGAAACTAACTACGACTCTGCAAACAGAAGAAATTTACTTTGACGAATTTGGACTTCGCAAATTAGTTCATAACGTGGCGAGTAATTTGCGCTCCCATGTAAAAATGTCTATTCATTTAAATGCAGATTTTACTTTTAAGAACTAAATGGTGATATTATAATGCGAGATGCCTATTTACTGTCAGATTGATTTATTGACGAATCACAGTCAGCTTAACCCCCTTCGTTCTTCAACAGTTGATTTTACCCCTCGCCCTTATCTTCTCGTCTATTAATTCCTATGTCTGTGGTGGATTCATTATTTAACCACAATGGTGTCGGTGTCAGGCCTAGCTGAATTAATTAATTTAACTCAGAATATGTAGTTAAGAGGAACACAGCGTGGTCTTTTTCATACAAAACTTAAATTTTGATTTGAGGCCAAAATACCCAACCAAACTGAATAATTATTTTTTCTTCAATAATCGCAAATTAACTTTGTGGCGTTATTTTGATTTATTGAAAATAAATAACTTTTTACTCACCACTATTTTATCAAAATAATCATCATGTTTCAAAACCAAAACTGGATATGTTATGTATATGGAATGCATTGCATTGCACTAACTCTGCATACATTCTGGAATAAATTCCAATGGTCTCTTTGTCAGGATAACGTATAATGAAATTAACAAATATAAGAATAGACAAATAATTACGAGTACCTATAGATAAAAATGGTGACCGGGTATGTCATCAAAATGACATTCAACACACCTCCAAAAAGTGATATAAAGTGATGAAACAAAAATCAGGTTAAATAGGTTACATAGGTAACTATTAAACCTATTTTTTGTTTCATCACTTTTAATGACTATATCACTTTTTAAAGGTGTGTTGAATTTTCGTTTTGATGCAAAATATCTTGAAAAAAATATTACTATGCGGTGAGTATTAATTTTTATTATAAAAAAAAATGATGTAAAATCGGTAATTATTACATTTAAAATTAAAAAAAACACTTCAACAGAATCAAGGACTAACAAAGTAAAAATAAATTAATAATCATTAACCACTCAAGTTATGGGTTTTCAGTTTTGGATTTGGCCATTCTATTTAATTAATATTATCATTCCTTAAAATTATTATTATTGTAACTTGTTTACATATTATGATGAGTAATTCATAAGCAGATCTTATTGTGAATAATAATATTAGAGCATTTCTGCGTTGCGCATACTTTCTATTGTAAAAATAAGGAGATATTGTTATAATTGTTTTGGTAAATATACAGAAAATATGGAGATTCTTAATGCGCCCATTTTATTTTTAAAATACCTTGTAGTAGTTAGATAATAATGAGAAATTAGTATTTCAATTCCTGAAAACCAAATAATGAATTTTAATAGTTATTTAGTTAAAATTAAAACCGATTGTTACTTGGCCGGCCATTGTTATTGATATCAAATTTTTAAGGTTAGTTTTTTTCTTCTCTTATTTAAACCAAAATATGAACCTATGACCTTAAAATAGGTTCTTAGGTTGTCAGTTTGGGTTTAATTAAAACATAAATATACAAAAAAACTAGCCTAAAAAACAATTTATAATTATTATGTCTGAAATATCCTAAAATGTTTACATTTTTAAAAATTATTATGCAAACAGATTTTAACTTTAATAATGCAACTTTGAATGAAGTTGTCAACTTCAAAACATAATCTTTTTTGCACGTCCCTATAGGAAACAGTGTAATGTTTGGTAAGGTTTCTCTGTCACAAAATTTTGGGGAAGTCGACGAACGAATCCAGAATATTTCCAATCGGGACCGGTGAATGAAATAAATCCTTTTTTATAATATTATGTATTAAAAATTGAAATTTCTCATTATGTTTGCAGGTATAGTCCCGATGCCAAAACAGAGGCCCCTCGGTGGACGTTTGCCCTGTGCGGATTGGGCCTCTTCATCTACCAGAGTCTGGACGCCATCGATGGCAAGCAGGCGCGAAGAACTGGCACCAGTTCGCCGCTGGGTGAGCTGTTTGATCACGGCTGTGACTCCATATCCACCGTGTTTGTGGCGCTGTCGGCTTGCACGGCCGTGCGTCTGGGGCAGTATCCAACCTGGATGTTCTTTCAGGTGATTACTTGACTTATTTCCCGTTACAACGTGCCAGGTTATTCCAAACTACCATAATATATCTTAACGCCTGGAAATCATGCAATTATAATACGCTGGAGTAACCCATCGTGTTTGGAGAATAACCCCTCAAAATCTTAGATCGTAAATTTTATGGAAATTGTTGATTTTATTCTAAAATTTAGCTTGCCACCTCTTTACCAAATAATAATGCCATGTTTTTTTAAAGTCTTACATCTATCTATACAGGGTGTATCGGCACGTACCCGACAAACTTTAACCAGCTATTCCTTAGCACATTTGGAGTAAAATGTTATAGGCACTTTGCTGTCCGGTAACATTTTTTTTTTAATAAAAAATTTATTATTTATATTTTCACCACATGTCACCAATGTTTTATCCTTTGTCAAAGTTTGAAAACCCATCTGGCAATATTTTATTCGAGTTTCGTTGAATAATGTACGTACGTACCTACATTGGCACGCTTTTACAATAACAACGAAATGGCACGGTACCATTCGTCTCATTTTTAACTATTATTATTTAGTATGTATGAAAGAGCGAGGACGCTTTTTGACACACTTGCTAATAACAGCTGTTGAACACGAGAAACAATGCCAATGACAGTGACGGAGTGTGGTTTTTTTTTTTTTTTTTTTAAATTGAAAAAAAATGTTACCGGACATCAACGTGCCCGTAACATTTTTTACTCCAAATGTGCTAAGGAATAGCTGGTTAAAGTTTGTCGGGTACGTGCCGATACACCCTGCACAAATAAAAATGTTAATGTATATTTGTTCAAAATCTTAAATCTCTGAAAGTTTTTAACCGATTGCTTTGAAATTTTGACACAATGTTGCATTGGAATACACATATGTTTTTAACTATATTATATAGATGTCACCTGTGAAAGGTAAAAACATGCTTCTTTGAAAAATAGCGCCATCTGTTGGACATAAAACCAACACTCGCTATTGTTTCTCTATCTGCACAGACAGACTGACCCACAGCAATGCGTGACGGGGTACAGCTAGTTTTCTTATAAAATTAATGCACACATTTATGTATGCAGTATTCAAGGCCCAGAGCTTATCATAACTTATTGGTGTAAAGGTTAATAAAACCATTTTTTCAATATTTACCGAATAGTTGTCAAAAAAATTTATTCAAGGTTCTATGTAATTTATTTACGCACTCAAAATGGGCTTAATATGACCAACCTTTTGTATAATGTATGTATTTTACGCAAGTGTTGCATGTTTTGAACTTTATAATAATAATACGTAACCACTGAATAGATAATTATACACTAGAAATGCCTTCTATGAATGGAAACCAATGTTGCTGGACTTTTTGGTTCCAGCCCATTTAGTATGCTCTCTGTCTCTCTTACTGACATTGTATATTGCCATCTCATTTGAATTTCATAATGAAGTTAAAACACAGTGTTGTATTTGAAATAAGGCCAGATGGGCCAGACTTTTGGATCATGAAACATGCCCAAATTGCATTTCTTATGTTCTTCTTTATTCATTGTGCCTATGTAACATGACAGCCTCTATGGTCGAGCGAGGGGTAAGGCTCTCGACTAACAATCTGAGGGTTGCGGATTCAAATCCCGGCATTCCCAAGTAAATTTATTTGATGAATTTGGGTTATTTCACGATTTATTCATTTAAAATAATATATGCGAGGGTTGTCTCAAAATTAAGTTACAATATTTTTTTTAATCAAATCGATTGCAAATTTCTTGCTCTTATTAGTGTGGCTGAAATTCATCTTAACTTTCTCCGAATATTGAAAAATGCCGTGCAACACTTTACGGGATCATTTCTTAGGATCTGCGTCTATCAAATGTGTGTGGAAGATGGGTTCCACGCCTGCTTTCAGAACAACACAAAACGCTGCAAGAGAGTTGAATTGCAATTTTTTGAGGATGAGGGTGACAGTTTATTTGACCGAATAGTGACCAGCGACGAGACATGGATCCATCACTGGACGCCCAAATCCAAAAGATAGGGTATGGTGCGGAAAGAAAAGGACGAGGCAATGCTAAAAAAGGCGAAAGTTGGCTAATCAGTTTGGCGGGAAAGTGGTTTGATACTGGATTAAAAAAACATCACGGTACCAAAACGGTACAGCGCCCTTGAGGTGAGTTTTCACAAAAACCGCGCTATAAAAATCATCCAAATTTTATTATTACTAAAAATGTATTGAGATTTAAGGAGGTTATGTAGAAAAATAATTGTTAAAGGGTCAATCCGCACCAAATCATCCAGAAAATTTTGGATTTGTCACCCACCATCTCAGATTTTGATGAAACTTTAAATTTTTAATCCTTCCATATAGATAAGAAAATATACCAAATTTTACCTTCCTACCTCAACTCGTTTTTTTTTTATGGGCAGTTGAAGTTTGGGCAAAATAAGCGTTTTTACATATTCCGAGCACTCCGGAAGAGCTTGTACCTTCAATGAAAAAAAATTGTATCTTTGTCATTTATAGTGCAAATGCAATGAAAATTTTCAATATTATCAAGAAAACTATGCTGATTGCAGAAAAAAATAAATAAACCCTTTACATTTATCTACTTGACTTTAAAAAATTACCAAAAGTAATTTTTTAAGTAATTTTTGGGACGGAAAAGGTACTTTACAAAAAAGCAATATCTCGGGAAGGTACAGTGTTAATGAAGTAATTTTTTTTTTATTCATATCTACAAATAGCATAGAATCACATACAAAAATAAAATTCATGGCATTTTACTTGCTTCAATAAATAAAATCCATTTTAAACTTTTTTCAAACTTTTTGTAATTTTTTTTTTATTCTTATCTACAATAAACATAGTACAACCTAAAAAAATAAAACTCCTGGTATTTTGTGTGCTTCACAGTGTAGAAACGTTTTTAAAATGAGAAATCTTAATCACACAGAATTGTTCCAAGTTTTTTAAAATCTAGATACTGTATTTGCAAATAAAAAAAGTCAAACTTATTCGGTCCTTTACAACATGCTGGTAAGCTTGCAATGTAAGCTTAAGGCACCAACAAAATAATGTACCTTGTTCCTTACCCTGAATGCATACACCATAGCAATATTTTATAACAAGATCAACTTTTTAACTCTTTTCAATACAAAGTTAACTCTTTAAAAAACAAATACAATAAAAATAAAACAGGCAATGTAGGATTAGGTTAAATGAAAGTACATAACAATAATATTGTTTACAAATAAATGTTCAAGTTCATTTTTTACTTTTATTCTTGATCTGACCCATAAGATGGTTGAACTTTTGATCAGCATGATGAACGTCTTTTTCAAGAAAGTAGTAAGCTCTTCCTGAACCTTTTGTTGTGGGAGGGTCAACGATATTAAAAATATTTTGTAGTGGAACAAAACAAATATCTTCTTTTTGATGTGGCCAGTAAAAGGATGGAGCTGGGCCAAAAGGATGCATAAACTTGATTGATACATCACACTCGTCTTCATCTTTGGAAACCACAAGTCCAAAAAACCAATGGTTGTCATATACGCAAGCTACATAAGAGTTTGTACAAATTTGTACCATACTTAGTTGCTCAGAGCGATTTCGTTCCCCACTGAAGTTAAAAATCAAAGCATAATCTGAATCTGAACTTATCCTTTTTGTGCCAACTTCATTTTCAGACAGAGGAACAAAGCAGTGGAAACCTCGAGTGCCTGGTATTGTTTTAGCTTGTGAAAAACGCTGCTGTAATTGTTGCCTGCAAGTGAATAAGCTTTCTTTTCTCAGCAAGTAAAAATATATATTTTCTACTCTCGACTGACAAAACTTAAAAGTTTTGTCTACAGTTGTGATAGTGTTGCCAGGGCCAAGTTGCAAACTTTCTCTAGTTAGAAGACGTTTTACTGTTCCACCTATTCCATCACAGGGAGATTTCCCATGACTCGTAGCAAAAAACGACCAACATGCTTTCCAAGTTGAAGTCTTTTTGATGGTGACACAGATTTAAAAAGTTTTTGCAGTTTTTATATTGCGCTGCGCAACCATCAGTAAAATAATGAACACTTTGAATTTGGGGAAATTTTTGATTTAAAAATTGAGCAACAATTTTTTGAGTTTCGTAAACGAAACTTACATCATGTTCCAAGTCATCTGAAATTACACACAAGCTTGACACTGTGAGATCTTTGCCAGGCTCTTCACAAGTGTAAATTACCACAAGCATGTAGTATCCTGCAAACTTAGTGATGAGGCAGATAGTAATTTTCATGTTCTGTCTTGTTCTTGTTGCAGATACATCATTTCCATGTAGTGACTTGTCTCTAGGACTGTTTCTTTGATATTAGTCCATTCATTCAACCTATATTACTAGCTATATACCTAAACTATAACTTGCCCAATTACAAACTAAAAATAGATATAAAAAAAATCACAAAAAGTTTGAAAAAAGTTTAAAATGGATTTTATTTATTTTTGTATCTAGATTTAAAAAAACCTAGAACAATTCTGTATGATAAAGATTTCTTATTTTAAAAACGATTCTACACTGTGAAGCACACAAAATACCAGGAGTTTTATTTTTTTAGGTTGTACTATGTTTATTGTAGATAAGAATAAAAAAAAATTACAAAAAGTTTGAAAAAAGTTTAAAATGGATTTTATTTATTGAAGCAAGTAAAATGCCATGAATTTTATTTTTGTATGTGATTCTATGCTATTTGTAGATATGAATTTTAAAAAAAATTACTTCATTAACACTGTACCTTCCCGAGATATTGCTTTTTTGTAAAGTACCTTTTCCGTCCCTCAAGTAGAAAAATGTAAAGGGTTTATTTATTTTTTTCTGCAATCAGCATAGTTTTCTTGATAATATTGAAAATTTTCATTGCAATTGCACTATAAATGACAAAGATACAATTTTTTTTCATTGAAGGTACAAGCTCTTCCGGAGTGCTCGGAATATGTAAAAACGCTTATTTTGCCCAAACTTCAACTGCCCATAAAAAAAAAACGAGTTGAGGTAGGAAGGTAAAATTTGGTATATTTTCTTATCTATATGGAAGGATTAAAAATTTAAAGTTTCATCAAAATCTGAGATGGTGGGTGACATGGCCTGGATGATTTGGTGCGGATTGACCCTAAATGCACTCTTCAAAGTTTACCCTTTTAAAAATTATTTTAAAGTTTTTTTATTAAAAAAATAAATAGTGTAACTTAATTTTGAGACAACCTTCGTAGTATACTTGTGGCACGTTCCAGATTGGAAGATGCTCTCAGTATCACCCTGGTGTATGACCACCATTCAGAATTGAAACGTTGCTTGAAATGGCTTTAGCCTTGTTTGGTGACTAGATCTGAATATCCAGGTACTCCCCCACCTTCCTCTTCCCCATCTCCTTCCCCTCCCCGCTACCTTCAGCCTCACAACATACCCTAATTTGTGATGCTGTAGTCTTACTGGCTCCAGACGATTAGGAGCAGTGGGACTCTTGGAAAAAAAAAGTTTTTTTTTTTACATATTATACTATATTTTTAGTAGGCAGTAGACAAATGACTATTGAGAAAGCTGAAAATAAAGTCCTTGATTTTAACTTGGGAATTTACATAAATATGTATTACTATTATGTACAATGTAATTTTGATTTTTAAGACATGTTTGAATTCCGTTAAATTGTGCGTGTGCAGTGCTTTGAATGTATGCCAATTTGAAATTCAATTCTGACATCAATGCTATAAAAGTAATGTGGCAATGTTCAGACTCATCTTCATTTATCTTAATAATAAAAGCATTGTGCTAAAAAATTCACTGGACACTTGAAGAGTTAACTATGCCAAAAGAGAAAGGGACCTTTCCTAATCAGTAAGTGTCTCTCCAGAAGCATGGTCTCTCAGCAAGCCTTAGGGCCGCAATGAGTCACTATCTAAATTTGCCTTTGCCCACGGTCATTTCATCAAACGGCAGGCTTTAAGAGCGACACAGATTATACCTGCTTCTGAATACTTTCACCACTTGTTTATCTCAAGACATTTACTTTTACATTCACTTGACACTCTCCTAATAATTGTTTTCATGTGTTTATGATTCTCTAAGTAAATTCTAGTAAAATTACAAAAATCTTAAAACATTTGTATATAAATAAAGTATAAAATTTTTGTCCTACTACGTTATACAGTTTACAAAGTTGCCTTAGATGTATAGAGGTAGATTGTTTTACATATTTTGCATTATTTAAAGACAATTTTGGCATTTTTTGTGAGTTGATTGTAATTATTAAAAAAATAATCTTACCATATTTACTGCTTCAATATAATGAAGAGTAAAATTAAAAATCAAACATCCCAAAAAGGTATTTTTTGGTAGAAATTTTAATTTATATAAATATGACAGATTTGTGTTCCAATGTAAATTAGTCATTGTAAATTAAATTTATCCCCACTGAAAAGCTTTTTTTAGGCATTTTTCTTTTTATTTTATATCTCATAATGTTAAAAAAAAAAGAAAATGAAAATGAAAAAATTATATTTATACAATATATTTTATTATTTTTACAATACATTTTAATAAAGTAGTGTATTTACACTTCATGCTGATGAGATATCACGAAATGATGAACAAATCAAATATTACTTGAAATGGTTTTGGCTATGTTTAGTAAACAGTCAGATATTTTAGAACTTACTGCCTCGCAACATTACGGCATTGGGCAGTAGTCCCACTGTCTTTGTATGGCGGAATTCACTGGAAAGTGAATTGCTTTAGGATATACATGTGCGTTTATTATTATAAATTAATGGTGGCGTGATTTTTGTGTCAGACTGATAAGAATATTATAACTATTTTATCTAATTCATATCACTTTGGAATTTTTATATATTACTAGCGCAGATCTGTAAAAATCACGTGATATTATAATTAGGATTTTGTGAATTTGCAGGATTTGTGAAGCTGAAAGTATGTATAAAAAAATATTGGTAAAATTTCGATCGCACTGGCCTCGCTTATTATGAATATTTTTTAGATAAAACCTTTAGATTCACCTTAATTACTGTACGACACAACTTTTTGCATTCGGGGCGGTGGAAAATATTGCAATAAAAATTTCAATTACGTAAAATTAAAATTAGCTTTCGTTTTGTGAAACGAGACCGTCCATTTTCAAACTTTATTGTCAAATGTCATTTTGTTTTGTTGGTATTTCTGTTACTATAGGACGAAACGAACGGCTAGAAGTGGCTAGAGACATAATCGCGCGGGCGTTTTTTTAATGTTAAAAAATTCCATCAAATTAGTATTTACCTAATATGCATGCATTGTGTGCGTTGTGATTGAAATTTATTAGCTGGATTTTATTTTTTTACGTTCAAATTTTATTTAAGTTAACTATTTCTGCGATGTTGAGCGGCTACGCTAAGTTTGTGTAACATGGTTTATGATGAAAAAGAAAATGCCCCCTTTATACCGCCTGCTCGCGTCAAGGCAAGAAAAACATCCCAGTTTTCAATTAGTTTAGCAGCTACTCTAGGTTTGTGTAACATGGTTTGTGATTCAAAAGAAAGTGTCCCTTTTATACCGCCTGCTTTAGTCAAGGTAAGAAAAACATCCCATTTTTCAAATAGTTTAGCGGCTACGCTAGGTTTGTGTAACATGGTTTTTGAGATATATATATGTATAGCCGCTAAACTACTTGAAAACTGGGATGTTTTTCTTGCCTTGACGCGAGCAGGCGCTATAAAGGGGGCACTTTCTTTTGTATCACAAACCATGTTACACAAACCTAGCGTAGCCGCTGAACTACTTGAAAACTGGGATATTTTTCTTGCCTTGACGCGAGCAGGCTCTATAAAGCCTGTATTTATAAAGATATTTTTAATGCTTATTAAGCGTGTCCCGGTTTTGCAAATATTTATTGTCTAACCTATTTTAAATTTGAAACAAAATAGGTTTTCAGACTTTTTATTTTATTTCAATGATATTAATTTATTTTTAGTAATTTAATGATTCTAGTGCCTCAGTTCGACTCTGAAGTGATTCTAAAAAGTTTGGTTACATTATATTATTACAAATTATGAAGTGTTTTTATACGAATCATTTATGTATCCGCATGAAATCGGCTACGATTGTCTAGCATCTAGCTTTTTTTTTATTTTTATATTAACTCCACACAGGAGGCCCTGAAGAAAATAATTTCCCTCAGGGCCTATGTCATCTTTGGGGATGCTGTGTGGAGGGTCTTTTTGTGGAGAGGAAGGAGTGAACATGGGTCTTGAAGAGTCCCATGTTGTAGGAGGGAGGAAACACAGAGGCCGGCAGTTCGTTCCACAGCCGAGCTGTTGAACTTAAGAACGAATTGTAGAAGCGACCCGTTCTCATGTGACAAGTGTCAACTGTGTACAAATGTTGGGTGCGCGTTTGGCGTGTATCCCGACTACGCACGGGTGCCGAAGGGATCAATGACGCTAGTTCCTCAGAGCATCTTCCATTGTAATACCGATAGAACAAGGACAGCATACCTACCTGACGCCTGTGCTCTAAAGATTGCAGTCAGTTTGTTAAGATTGGGGAATCTATCAAACGGACCGCCCGTTTTTGCACAGAGTCTAGGGTTTTTTTAGCTCCTAGCTCTTCGTAAAGTGTCAGGAATACCAACATAACAAAATGTCAGTGAGTGTTAGAAATGGAGGCCGACCGTCGCCGCGTCGCCGATTTCGTTTGCGAGAGTAGATTTTAATTTTACGTAATTGAAATTTTTATTGCAATATTTTCCACCGCCCAAATGCAAAAAGTTGTGTTATACAGTAATTAAGGTGAATCTAAAGGTTTTATCTAAAAAATATTCATATTAAGCGAGGCCAGCGCGATCGAAATTTTACCAAAATATTTGCCTCGGGATCATTGCCTTTCAAAAACAAACATTGTCAATTTTAGTGATGATCAGAAATTTACCTTTCAAATGAACTCCGTTAGTAAACTTGAAAAATTAATCTGTCAAAAATTTGAACAAAGAAATAATGCATTTCAAATATAGAATTGTTAATTAATTCATTAAAATAAATTATTTTGGTACCTACACTTTATTGCTTGTCTGAATATTTCCCACATTAGTTCCAATTTTGCAAATAACATTTAAATTCAAATAAAATCCAAGTTCTAGAATTTATTGCACCAGAGTTACAGAGTCATTACCGAAATTAGTATTTTTAATTAATTATTCAAATGAAATCATTGACTAAGGGCGAGTTGTTTCGGAAAAGCTGAACAATTATTCAGATTCCCGAGTTCTATTCAAATGTAAGAAAATCTTCACGTCGATTTTATTCAAATACAAATTGGGTTGTTTCAACTCCGAAAAAGCTTCCGTTATATTTGAATAATCCGTTCCAGTGTTTCCCGCCGAATCGGGCAATTATTGCAGAGAATAATTTTTTTGCGAGACAGGAATTATTTTTACGCTGGCAACACCTCGTATTTTTATCAATCTGTCAAAACTTTTTCCCGTCATTGCGTTGTTGGACTGCCTGTATTTTGTGATTGTTTAATGTCTCAATTGTTGAAAACTTAAAATGGATCCAAACTTACTGTAAGTATTGTAAATTATACCCTTTTTCCATAATAAATATGAAGTTTATGAATAAATAATACACATGTTTGTAACCGTATAGTTACGTGAGTAAGCATTTTGTTTTCCTAAATCCCAATGTAAAGCTTGATAATATTATGTAGAGTTTCGTCTTCTAAACAACATAAACGATCATAATGAAAACATTTGCGATACTTCTATATAATTATCGCTTGTAATATTACCCGGTGTTTCTGTGGAATGAGACAGGTGGAACTCTCTAAAAGCATCGCGTTTTATCCCTTCTGGATTGTTCCGCCATATAATGAATTATGGCGGCAAATTTTTTGTTTATTTTTATATATTATGTTGCATTCCGCCACACTTTAATAATGTGTTACCGAGGAATATTATAAATAACGTTCAAAAAAATATCCGTAAGAAACGTGAAGATGGATTTGTGTATTTTGACCTATTAAATATAATATTTCAAGTGCATATTTAATTTTATATCAGCAATTCCTTGTACGATCTTGTTACTTATAAATATGAAATTTGTTTTCAGGAAACAATGCAATGTTGGTGAGGAAGTATAGCCATATTCTTACCAATAAAAAGACCGACGCAGTCATCTTCAAACAACGAGAGGCGACATGGCTTACTCTTATATCCGATTTCAATGGCGATGGATTCTGTCAAACAGCTCCGAGCTCGGTTTGAAAATATGAAGCGTCGGGCAAGGCAGGTTGGAATATATTTCTTAATTGGTATTAATCTTAACGCCATAATGCTGTTAAATGAACTGTTATATTTATTAATTGGTTGCCCTGATGCTTTGTTTAATTCATGCAGGTATACATGTTTATTAATTGACTTTTAATAATGCTTCAAGGACGGTAGCAGAGAAATTCAGGAGAGGACTGGCGGTGGACACAAATTTTATGCGGAGCATAGTGGCTACTTCGATTGACGGACTCCCTAGCGTGTTTGACGATGACATCAGCACTTTGGTGCTGCAGGAGCTAGCTGGTGGTGGAAGAAGGTGGGAGTTTGGTTAGCGCCACAGCTGAGGTTTATTATGGTTCTGACTGCAGTTTACTAACTACTACTACAATGTTTCCTAGTTTTATATTAGTTCTTCATTTAAGATAATCTGGTTAATTAATGCATTTTCACATTATTTTAAGCTTCCAACTCCTACCCCTTTCACAGCAGCTCCACAGAACCAACGATCTAAAAATCTATTTCCTCTCCTTTTAAATGTAAGCGAATTTGTCGAATGATTTTATATAAGATGTTAGTAGAGTGTAGTGTAAAGCAATTATTTTACATTATCGTTGCTTTATTTAAGAAATTTATCTGATTAATTAATGTATTCTTATGTTGTTAATGCATCCAAATCCAACCGTTTTGATAGCAGCGCCCCAGAAACCTCAATCCTAAGAGCAATTTCATCTCCTTTAAATGTAAACGAATTTGTTGACTGACTTAATACAAGTTTTCAAACAAACTATTAGTAGATTTTAGTACAAAATATTTGTATTTCACTATCGTTGCTTTATTTAAGATAATAATCTGATTAGTTAATGTATTCTCATGTTGTTGAAGCATCCAAATCCAACCCTTTTGACAGGAGTGCCCCCTATTATACATACCGATTTCCGGTTTAAAAAAAAATTGGATTATTGAGACAAGAACGAGTAATATCGGAGTCATGGTAAAACTAAACTGAGATGAAAGCAGTTTATTCCCCTCTGTTCACTATCTACTGGGTGAATTCTTTAATGTACTAATATTAATTTTAATAATTTTTCTCTTTTTTATGTACACAATTCTTATGAAGTATTTTCTGGCTTCACAATTACCTACATTATATTACATGGTAATACTAACAAATGTACATTGTGTACTTACGACGGGGTACTCCAGTAAGACCGCATTTTTCTTTTCTTTCCTTTTAAAACTGTAAATTTAAAAAAATGCATTTTATGCAATATTATGCACGGCATGTCCAGGTTTTTATATTATGCATATTTTTAATGCTGTGTGACCTTTACTTTATGGGCCGTATAATCTTTTGTGTTCTTTCTAATGTTTTTCAATTATTGTCAATTATTGTTAGAACAAGATGAATGAATGCATTCGCACACAATTAACTAGTCCATTATATTATGTTCTTAAATGTTTCTTTCCCATTGTATAAGTATGTATTTTTGCTGTAAATTATTCTTTCTTCCGAGAGAGTATTCTGGTATAATTTTACTCTTTTCATTAATAAAAAATAAATAATCACAATCGCTAATCAAGTCGCTACAGCGACCTTGATGTGATTTACTATGTAATACATTTCTAGAATGATCTATGTTATTACTAACTATATATGGAGATAATATACAGTACCATAGTTACCTGGTAGATAAGTATGGTACTGTAGACGGTATGGTACGGTACACTTAAGATTAATACTTAATTAACATTAACTAATTGTTAATACAGGATTTAGAACATAATTGGAAAATACCATAAATATTATTTTAAACCTTTATTTTCTTATTTTTAACTGAATTTATATTAACAAATTATTATAATCAATAAATATTAGTCTGAAACACCCATACATATTTTAAAATAAATAAACTCTGAGAAAAAATAAATGCCACTGATGGAAATTGAAGCCGTAACCTTCCGATTTATTCATTTTTTTTCTATTTGTCCATTTATCTTTTTTTTTTCAATTTCTACAGTGTAGGTAGGTGCCTTACTTATTTTCTCTTTTATTTTAATTTGTTATATTATTTTGATATATTTTGTTCCTCACTTATGTAAAATACAAATAAAAGAATATACTACATCTTGGTACTCTATTTATTTTATGAAATTAGGTAGGAGTATGCAGTTACACTTAAGTTATTCACATTCAATAACGATCCAATGCATATTACATAATATATGTATATGTGAGATAGTTGTTCAAAACATTTCTAATAGTATGTATTCTCTATTATTAAACAAAGTAATTTACTAAGTTTATAAACATTAAAGTATAAAATAAATAGAAGATTTATCGTTACATTAATTATTTTGTACATGTTAACTATCTATCTCTGAATATATGTAAATGGTCGTTTGTTGAAAATCTCTGAAAGTTCTTCATTGATTGCTTTGAAATTTAGACACAATGTTGCATTCAAATATGCGTGTGTTTTTATATACCTACATTATTTAGATGACACCTGTTACAGGTAAAACAGACTGAGTCACAGCAACACGTGGCGGGGTACAGCTATTTTTGAATAAAGACATTATTGTTTTGAAATTCAAAAGACTTTTATTATCTTCGCTCATGTACCAAGAGATTGTACACATGTGTTCGAGTCTCCAGGCGGAAGATGTTACAGAAAGTGTTGCCCCATGGGTTGGTAAAGAATCAATATAAACCGAGTTCTGCACAGAGAAGTAAAGTAAGAAAACAGTTTATAAGGCGGTCTACTGTGGAACCTCTCTTGCAATGCAGGGTTTTACAGCACTCGGCTTATGTGGATTCCTTACCGACACGTGGGACGACAGGCTTAATGGTACAGAAGGAGGTAAGATAGGGCTTTTTGTGCTGGGTAGTATTTTACTATTTATTAGTCCATCAATCTGGAAAAATATGAGTTAATGAGGGTTTGACGAACATGGTCATCTCCCCTGTTAAAGATTGGTGCTTGCACCAGTACATCGTTAACCTCGTCCAAGGGGTCTATGAATACAGGTGGTTGATCTTGTTACAATGATCCCTTGTACCTACATGCATTTTAATTTATGAAGAAAGGACTGGAAGCCATCTTTTAACAACTCCAAAAGTTCTTTCAACAACATTTCTGGTCCTGATCTGACTTTCTTTATATAAATGTTGTTCTCGAGAAACGGAATTCCTTAAGGGTGTTAGTAAATATGGCTTTATTCCATAACCACCATCTCCAACAACCACTTCATCTCGAAACTCACCGCATTCCAACCTTACTTTGATGCTGCTACTATTAAAAAGATGGGTATCTCCAGGCCACCTGGCTACTATGTTGGTCATAATTTGTGATATATTGGTCGACAAAAGAAACAAACTTGCAGTTTTTCAATATTTTTACCAGTTTTATCGTCATTTTAAATCACGGAAACCAACGATATAAAAACGAATTTCGACAATATTTTATGTAGAAAAGGTATCTAAACTTCTTCCCACAAAACCTTTAACTTCATAAATTTTAATCGTTGGGTTTTCTTTGCGTTATTTGCCAAAATAGTGAGGGTCGTTATCACCAGTAATTGGCACATACGATATGTCAGATCGCAATTGTGACGTTTGCGCATGCGTCAATCTTTTTCAAAATGGCGGATCGCGTTAACCGGCTGATTTCGGGTGATCACATTTTATGAATATTTCGTTGAATTTTCTCTTGACGGACGATGAAACAACCCAATTTATGGAAAATTGAGTGGATTGACGTTGTGATGACTTTCTCACACGTGATTTTTTCCGAAACAACTCGCCCTAAGGAGGGGTTGTTTCGGAGAATTTGAACAATTCATCAAATTTCAACGTTCATTTTCGGGTTCTGTGAAAGACTTTTCCAAGTTCTGTTTTTATATAATTGTAGGCTAGTTGCTTGACAAAACTGAAATAAAAACAGAACCTGAAAAAATCTTTCACAGAACTTGAAAATGTCTGTTGAAATTTGATGAATTGTTCAGATTCTCCGAAACAACCCGTCCTAAGGATGGGTTGTTTCGGAAAATTTGAACAATTCATCAAATTTCAACATCATTTTCCAGTTCCGCGAAAGATTTTTTCAAGTTCTGTTTTATTTCAGTTCCGTCAAGCCAATAACCTATAATGATATATTAACAGAACTTGCATAGGACTTTCACAGACCCCGAAAATGAATGTTGAAATTTGAACAATTCTTCAAATTTCAAAGTTAATTTTCAAGTTCTGTGAGAGATTGTTTCAAGTTATGTTATTATTTCAGTTATGTTGAGCAACTAGCCTATTATGATATAATTACAGAACTCGAATAGGACTTTCACAGAACCCTAAAATGAATGTTGAAATTTGATGAATTGTTCAAATTTTGGGTAAACTTAATTTTCGGGTTCTGTGAAAGTCCTATTCAAGTTCTATTATAACATTATAGGTTAGTAGCTTGACAGAACTGAAATAATAAAAGAACTTGAAAATTATCTTTGAAATTTTAAGAATTGTTCTAATTCTCCTAAACAACACGTCCTTAGAACGGGTTGTTTCGGAGAATTTGAACAATTCATCAAATTTCAACGTTCATTTTTGGGTTCTGTGAAAGTCCTAATCAAGTTTATTAATTTAACACACCTACAAAAAGTGATATAAAATCATGAGAAGTGATGAAACCAAAACTAGGTTAACTTGGTTATACATGTAACTATTAAACCTAGTTTTTGTTTCATTACTTTTAACCCGTTAACCGGGGAGTTCCTTTTTGAATTACGCAGCATATAACGGGCGTGAACTATTTCACTATGACGTTTCAGTATATCACGCCCGGAGAACGCAATTTCATATTATTATTTTTTTTATGTATGCATTATAAAAATGGAAACAAAAATTATTAAGATTACAAAAATATAAAAAAGTAACAAATAGAGAACAATAAACAAAAGCACACAAATAAAATAGAAACATTGAGTTTAAAAAATTAAAATATGTAAAAATTCAAAACTCAATTTCCGTGTGATATGCTTGGAAATATAAGTCCCGCCCGTTCCAGGGCGCATTATATATATCAAGGACCTATTTATATATCCTACCGGTACCCGATACTGTTTACGTTTGACGTATTTAAACGTTCCGCTCGGTTAACAGGTTAATGACTGTATCACCTTTTAAAGGTGTGTTGAATTTTCATTTTGATGAAATATCATGGAACCTTTTATTGCTCCTAAAAGTTTTCTTTTCCCGAAATTTTATGAAATGTATGAAAACTTTTTGTATTCATTAAAAAAAATGACAAAGTTTTTAATGAAAATAATAACTATGTCTTTTTAACTCCAATAACCTCGGGTTTTGCTGGTTCAAGTATTCTGAGAAACTGCCCTGCTATATCCTGTATAACTATTAAATGTTTCTGTTACTGTATATTTATATTCTGGCTCTATTTCACCCTTAGTGTGAGTGTGGTGTTTTTTTTATTTTTTTTATAGCGAATACCTCACAAGAGTCCCAACTGCTCCCGTCTGGAGCCAGTGAGACTATGGCATCCCCAATTGGGGGATGTTGTGAGGCTGAAGGTAAGTGGGGAAGGGAAAGAGGAAGGTGGGGAAGTACCTGGCTATTCAGATCTAGTCACTAAACACGGCTAAAGCCATTTGGAGCAACGTTTCAATTCTGAATGGTGGTCTTACACCAGGGCGATACTGGTAGTATCTTCCACTCTGGAACGTGCCGCAAACATACTATATATTATTTTAATTAATTAATTGTGAAATAACACAAATTAATCAAATAAAATTTATTTGCGCACGCCGGGTTCGAACCCTCTTCTTGAAAGAAAATTCTTGAATGATATACTGCTAAAAATGGAACAGGACTTTGTCAATAATAATCCTAGAGAAGCATATAGGGGAGTAAACTTCTTCAAGAAGGGTTTCAAACCGAATACATCACTATGCAAAGACGCTGATGGATCAATGATATCAGATAAGGAACGAATAAAAACAGTGTGGAAAAACTACTTCTATAAACTTCTCAACCCTAATAGCGACCTGAGAAGTCACCCTACCAACATCCCCACTGAATCAAGTAATGAAGAATCAGCGAATCCACCAACAATGCAAGAAATAAATGCTGCACTAAAGAAACTTAAAAACAACAAATCACCTGGGAAAGACAACCTCCCGGCAGAGTTGTTCAAATATGGAAATGAGCATCTGAGAAATCAGCTATTCAATTTAATAACTAAAATATGGACACTGGAAAAAATACCAGAGGAATGGCAAATAAGCATAATATGCCCAATTCACAAGAAAGGTGACAAATTAAAATGCGAAAATCATAGAGGAATATCACTTCTATGCACAGCATATAAAATCTACACCATGATACTGAAACAAAGAATTGATAAATATGCAGAAAACCTACTGGGAGAGTATCAGGCAGGCTTCCGCACCGGTAGATCCACAACAGACCAACTGTTCACCGTCAGACAGATCTTGGCAAAGTGCTGGGAATTTGACATAGACATACACCAACTATTCATTGATTTCAAGCAAGCATATGATAGCATAGATCGGGAGTGTCTATATGACATACTACTACAATTCCAGATTCCACCTAAATTGGTTAGGCTCATAAAAGCCACAATGTCAGACTCAAGATGTCAGGTCAAAATAGACGGAGAATTGTCGGAAGAATTTACAGTATCACAGGGACTTAAACAGGGGGACAGTCTGGCTCCCACTCTCTTCAACATTGTGCTCGAACATGTAATACGAAAAACACTAATAGACACTGGCTCCAATATTTGTTTCAAGAGCAGTCAAGTTGTCGGATATGCGGATGACATCAACATTGTCGGAAGATCAATTTCAGCCATTAAGGAGGTCTTCGACCCTTTAGAAACAGCGGCGCGGGAAGTAGGACTGCGAGTTAATGTTGACAAAACAAAAATGATGGTACAGAGCAGGAACCCCTCACACAGAAGAAGAAGTAGTGCACTATTTAAAGACAACTACTCATACGAAGTGGTCGACCAATTCACCTACCTGGGCTCCAGCCTGACAGAGAACAATGAGGATCCAGCAGAAATCAGAAGGAGAATCACAGCAGCCAACAAAACATACTTCTCTTTGCTGCCAGTGTTTAAGTCACGTAGTGTCCACAGAAAAACCAAAATAACCATATATAAGACCATTGTAAGAACTGTATTGGCATATGGATGTGAGGCGCTGACACTGACGGTAAAGATGGCTGAAATGCTGGATACTTTTGAAAGAAAGGTGCTGAGAAGAATATGTGGACCCGTGAAAGAGGGCGAACAGTGGCGTATCCGGCACAATATAGAATTGTACGATATATATAAGACCCCTAGCATCTCTGCACACATGAGACTCCTCAGGCTGAGATGGGCTGGGCATGTACAGAGAATGCCGGATACACGCGTCCCAAAAAGAATTCTGACTGGTCACCCAGGTGGAAAGAGAAAAGTGGGAAGACCCAGACTGAGGTGGGAAGATGAGGTAAGAGGGGATGCAGCACAGCTTCTCCAGGTGACAAACTGGAAGTCAGCCGCTGAGGACAGGAGGAGTTGGAGGCGACTGTTGCAGGAGGCCAAAGCTCGATATGGGCTGTAGCGCCATCGAAGAAGTGAGGCTGAAGGTAAGTGGGGAAGGGAAAGAGGAAGGTGGGGAAGTACCTGGCTATTCAGATCTAGTCACTAAACACGGCTAAAGCCATTTGGAGCAACGTTTCAATTCTGAATGGTGGTCTTACACCAGGGCGATACTGGTAGTATCTTCCACTCTGGAACGTGCCGCAAACATACTATATATTATTTTAATTAATTAATTGTGAAATAACACAAATTAATCAAATAAAATTTATTTGCGCACGCCGGGTTCGAACCCGCGACCTTCGGAATGGCAGTCCAATGCGTTACCACTGGACTATGCCGGCCGTCTATATGGTGTTGTGACTGGTGTTTGTTTGTTGCGTGTTCCAGTGTTTCTGCGCTATCACACTATTCTACTGCGCACACTGGCAGACGTACGTGTCGGGCACGCTGAAGTTTGGCAAGGTGGACGTGACGGAGGCGCAGTTCGCCATTCTCGGCATTCACGCCATCTCCGCCATCTTTGGCTCCAGCATTTGGCTCACGCCGGTATGTTCCATTTCCTCACATTTCTTTAGTTAACTTCTTCTTCCCGATATTTAAACAGATTTACTCTGCCCTATGTTTTTTGATTTCTTACTACGTTCAATAAAATAATTATTTTCTTCCCTCAAATTAAATAAAAACTTAAACGGAACATACATTATAAGCGCATTGTACTCTAATTTAATTATTTGAGGAAAAATGATTTTTCAAGTTATGTTTTAATGTATCCATCTCCAAAACTGTTAGTCTACAAGAGCAAACCTTGAAATTACATAATATCATTGGTGTAAGCCCAATACCGCGGAAGAACCATTTGTCAAAATGTTCAGGAGGGACAACAAAATGTACAGGACGGACAACAAAATGTTCAGGAGGGACAACAAAATGTACAGGAGGGACAACAAAATGTTCGGGAGGGACAACAAACACTTTGCATTTTTCAATAACAAAAAAATAAATTTATATGCAGTTTATTTTGTATTCATGTTTTATATCACAAAATATATATTTTTAAATCATTCAATGAAATTACTAGGATTATTTGTATTTTATCTGCTGTATTGGATCTAGGAATATATGCCGTCTTGCTTGGTTCTTTAGTGGGGATAATTCATTCGCGGTATTGTCTTTAACTGAGTGCAAGCAATCTATTGGTCAATTTAAAATTTTGAATTCTTAAAGCAATGCGGCTTGTGCTGTCCGACTGAAAGTTGCAAAAACATGTTTTAATTTACATAGACGATACAATATCTTCTACAGTATTTTTCATAAATTGTGCGGATAAACTTTAAAATCATTATGTCTATTCATAAATAAAATATCGACGTATCTGAATGATTTATGACATACTAAATAAAGGATGTATTAAAAAGGTTGCTCCTGTAAAATAACAGATTTGCAGATAATAGTAGGTAATATTGATATGTTAGTTTTACAAACAGTTTTTATTGATAAACTGGTTCTGGGATTTCAGGTTCGATTCCTGTCTTAGTGTGTAATAAATGTTTTCCGCACTGATGAACCCTAAAAATACTAATGTTCCATTTTCACATTGTTATATTGAAACATTTTTAGTTTATAATTTTTCTCACCCAATAAAATATTTTTCCACCATAATTACAATTGATATTTTGAGAAAGTGTTTTTTGTTATATACATGTAATGCAGTTGTTTTATTCTGAAATGTTATTGTTGGGTGTAAAGTTGAGCCAGTCCTTGGAGTTACGCCACTTGCTAGGTCTGATGACGGTATGTTGTTCGGGGTACTCGCTGTTCAACGTGTTCAGCGTCATCCTCGGCGGAGGGGTGGGGCGCAACGGCTCTACCGTGGCAGTAAGTGATACGACGGGGCTGGCTGACGGGAAATTGTATTACTGTGGCTGTCTTACTTTGCCTAGTGTTTGGGACTTGGTACATTACAAGGAATGCCCCGCATCCATCTCTCTGCAGAACCAATTATTGTTATTCTTTCTAATCAAACGTACAAACCTATCTCACCGAGTGCAATGTTTATTCCAAGTTTCTGCATGCTCAATCTCATTCTGGTGGATATCTATATTGTTACTATCGACTAATTGTTGTTATGCCGATGTCTTCACTCAGGTCACGAACATGTTTTATAATACTCCGACACGTTTTTGTCCTTTCCAGGTAAATTCCCCACTAATATGAACAAGTGTTGCACTGTGAATAATGAAGGAATGTTTGTTTGCTAAAGCAACCCCCGCCCTTTATATCCACAGATGCCGGGTACGGACTTGGCGTGGGCCTACATGATGTGTTTGGTGTTTTTCGGCGGCTATCTTCAAGTCTTAATCAATTTCTGCCAATCTTTCCAAGAAGGCGGAGTAGGGAAAAACGGCTCCACGGTCGCTGTAAGACTCAATAGATTTACCAAACCCGATTTTATAAAGTGTATTCAATTCATGCCCTTTCCAGGCATGACCAGAGAGCCTGTACTTTTTTTTTATCTAAGTGTAGTGTTTATGTGGTGTTGATTTCTGAAATCGTTTGCTTCAAGTATCATATTTAACCCTCCTTCTAAATCTGTTATGATTTTACGGTTTATCCATCATCGTTATCGCGGGGCCCTTCCCTCTTGTTGAATGGCCTCTTACTGTTGAACCTTTGCTAAGAGCTGTTCTCTGCAGTGCAACTTAACAAACTTATACCATTTATGATAAATAATATGATGAATACATGAAAACACTTTGGTCAGTAATATGTATAATATTCTAACTAATCTTTTTCTTTAACACTTCATCTATTTTAAAGTTCATGTTTGACAACTAGCTCACCTTGGTGTATATTATATAGTTGTATTTTAACCCTTTCCTTGTATTTAAAAGTATGGAAACAGTAATTTCCACTTAGTCAGTCTAGATTGACCAGAATATCAAAATCATTCAGACCTTTTCCTATTGTTTTCCTTTCCTATCACTTCATTTTCTGGTGTGTTCTATTTTTTACTATTTGTGTTTTTTTTTGGTATTTCAGAGGAACAATAATATTGATTGATCTTTACAAAAAATAAATACTTCGATTGAACTTGCTTTTGTAGCCCTTATTGTTGAGAAAGGTTGTTATCGACTCCTGGTCACGACACCAAATGTAATGGAACAGGCTCTAGCCTGACTTTAATATAATTAACTAGCTGAAATCCCCGGCTTTGCCCGGGCTTTACGTAGAGTTTTTCTAAATCAGATCAATTGTTGGAATAAAACTCTTGATTTCTATAAAAATCAAATCCGTGCCTCCCCACCCTGTGTCAGATATTCTTCTTTATATAAATAGATTAAGCTAGAGCCTGTTCCATCACAAGGTTCTATTGCCCTTTGTTAGGTTAGGTGTGGACACTGCACAGCTGCTGAAAAATTCTATTTAATTTTGATAACACCTTTTAATAATATAATACAAATATTACACCTGCTCTGAAATATTTATGAAGATTGCTTTTAACTATTTCCCGTATTTCCAAGTAGCCAATTTCACAGAAGAGAATTGATATCTCGACAAAATATAGATTTCCTTAAACTTTTTGTAGGTGTGTTTATTGTTTCTTCTCAGCTCTCTTACCTCTCCTTTGTAACTTGGGTGAAGACTGAATTTTCTCATCATTATTCATTGAACGATTAACAAATACGAGATATCCACAACAGAAGATGTTTCCATATAAACAGAGTTGTCACTTGCTCAATTTACAAATTGACATTGTGCTTACTGATATTGGAGTTAAACATTCTACTAATACATATTATTTTTCTAACAAAACAATATTGACTAACTAGAATTTCATTTGCTTTAAGTCTGTATGTATTTATATTGTTGCTGCAAATAATAAAACTGTCATAAGGTGATTGGTTGTGTCATCCCAACCATTGCAAGTGTCGTTGTGGTTGGTAGTTGTAATATGTACCTATATATGTATATACTGCAAGATGACGAGTCCCGCGGTTGGTAATAGTAAATGGTGTCCAGTTGTGTGCAGTAATGTGGAAGTGTAACATGTCGGGTTCAGCCCATCACCTTGTGACCGACCGTGTGTTGATTGAATGAGTAGTCGTTGCAGATTGATTCCATAATGCAGACTATTGATTAACTATGTTTCTAATGTTGTTTGTTTTCAATGCATGATCCTCTCTTGTTTTGGGCGCTGCGTGTGCTGTGCTGTTTGGTTTGCCTGGCTGTCGGTGTCTGGTGGTGTGCGGTGGTGTCCGGTGGTGTCTCTGCTCGCCGCTGGACGCTGTCCATCCCCCGATACCTAACCTCCAATGAAATGCATGCGCGGACAACAATAACCCAAATACCAAACTAACGAACATAAATGGCCACAAATTTTGTTTCCCGGGGAACTGCACCGCTCACAGATTCCTTTGCTCAATCTAAAAGTGTACATTCTACCATTTTACATGAGCGTATTTGTATCCATTTATCTCGGGGTTAGCTATGCGGTTGTCATCTTTACCGGCGGAGTTGGAAAAAATGGTTCAACAGTTGCTGTAAGATCAATGTCTATAATTATAAATAAGTTGCTTCACTGTTTCTTTATCATATGATTGGGTCCCTTAGATTTGCACCGCAGCAAGCGCATGTATGGTTTCTACTAAACCCGCACCACTCTTCTTTATTTCTTTTCCTCTTCTTTTCTGTTCTTTTCATCTCTAGCCACTTCTGCAACAACAACACTCGCATGCTTTATTTTTATTTATCATAGTCCTAGATTTAGTCTGATGGTAATGGTTTGCTGTTGTACATATTATTTGGCTTGGAGGTTTTTCATAATGTTCATCATATTTGTATGTTTCCTTAGACATTTTCTAGTGTAATTTTTTGTGTTTTTGAGTTAGCCATTTCTTGATATTAAATATTTGGTTATGTTGTCATATTATCTTTTTTTTTAAATAAACATCTGAATTATTGCTTTATGCTATAATTTTGTGCAAATTCTACATTTCATCTTAGATTAGTTGCAAAACATGGCAATTTGGTCAGCAAAACACGTAACACGTAAAATATTAACGTTTTCTGCCAGAACAGTTAACTTCATCACAAATCTGTCAGTATAAGTCATTCAGAAATATTGATGCATGGCCTTCAAATAGGATTAATGGTACCGATCAATTCACCCGCAGCCTTAAAATTATATTGATTTGATTAAATATATATATATATATCATTTGCCAAACATAATAATATTTGCTGCTCGATGCAAAACATCATATATACAGCATATTTTAATCTTGGCTCCGAAACCAACTTAATTATTTGTTTTGCAAATGCTGTGCGCTTTTCGCCATAGTAAATGTGAATTATTGGCGAAACATTTTGATTTGCACCCATGAAAAATTTTGTGTAAATGAATAAATTCTAAAGTATAGCTGAAACTTAATGATACATTTTTAATACTAATCATTATTATTATTGTTAATAATATTTTCTTTCGAAATCAATGATTAATGAAGAACTTTAATATGCACTTATAAACATTACACATGGTCAATTAATACATAAAACCCAAACCAGATTATACCTCTAATAAACTGGCGAGTTTTTAACATGATACACTTTAAAATATGTATCAACTTATTTGTGCTGTTTCTGGAACTAGTCCCAGAAAGAGGTTGTACGTGACGTCATCATTCTAGTATCTTCTGTCTTTTTCGTTTTCGTACACAACGTGTAAGAAGGATTAGGATCCTCGATGACGTACGTACGAGCTCTTCATGTGACTACTTTATTTCACTGAATTGGCTGATTAACTGCATTAAATTAAATCAATTTAGATTCATAATAATAGTCTAATCATATTTTATTATTAATTTAATCATTTGAGTCATTCATTTAATATAAATAATAGATGATAATAATAATATGTGACATAGAAATTGCACAGATTATCAATAAATGTGTGTTTATCTCTATAATTCATTACTTTATTGAACATAATGTGAATACAATATTGTTTGTTTGTACCAGTATGTGCATGATTTTTTAATGCTTCAGGACTTAGAAAAATATTTATGTCATGTTTGTGAAAAAAGATATATTTTAGGTTAATTATTTGTATGAAGATTTTTAAGAATATAGGAGCAGCGCTCCAAATACCTCAAAATATTTGTGAAAATTTTTTTTATGTAAAGACAAAAAAAAAATCCGTTTTTGCTACATCAATGTTATGTATGTAAATGTAAATATATTGTTTTAGCTTGGTCCTGTAGCATAAATTATCACCACCCTTCACTGGAAAAAGTACCTAATTATAAATTTAAACATAATAAGTATTGATAATAATTGCAATATAAAATGAGTGACATAAATATAATATTAATTATTAAATATTTTTTATCATAATAAATTGTTTATTAGCAGTATGTTAGAAAAAATGTTTTGCTCAATTTAGAAAATAATATATTCATTCGAAATTAGTGATGTCTCTGTCCTGTATTTATATTTGAAAAATCACATTAAAATCCTGCTCAGTCCAATTTCAATGCTTTGATCATTATTTAAATAGTGTTGTTTGATATAATTATTTTAGGAATTTGTCTAATACAGTTGTGCGCTCTTTCAGGGGACTAGCGTGTTGTCGCCCGTGATACCATTCTCTATGGTGGTAATACCCGCCTTTATAATTTATCAGAAGAGTGAATCACACGTGTATGAGAACCATCCCTGTCTTTACATTATTGCATTTGGAATGGTTGCAGCCAAAGTCACCAATAGATTAGTCGTAAGTATACCTTCTTGTTCAACTCTTATTACTAGCTTTATGTTATCCAATCGTAATATGAATGTATTACTTTTGTCGTTGAATCAATTCCCGTTGGCGGCATTTATTTTTACTCGGGAAATATTTTCAATTTGTATTGATATTTCAGGCGACTAATTATTGCTGACAATTATTTGTTATCCTTTGTGCTATGCATAAAACCTTATCTTATAAACATTAGTTTAACATTAAAAAAATAATCAATTGAACTCATAATGGTGTTCATTCATCAATTCAAACTAGAGACGGGTTGTTTCGGAGAATTTGAGCAATTCATCAAATTTCAACATTCATTTTTGGGTTCTGTGGAAGTCCTTTTCAAGTTCTGTTATTATATCATTATATGCTCTTTGCTTGACAGAACTGAAATAATAACTGAACTTGAAAAAATCTTTTACAGAATTAACTTTTAAATTTGAAGAATTGTTCAAATTCTCCGAAACAACCCGTCCTTAATCTCCTATAATTAGTGGTAAAAATATGGCCCCGCTACAAGACATAAAGAACCCAAAAATTAATTTTTTTCGATCTGAGCATTTTGATTATTATTTAAAAAAAAAACTTTTTTTATTTTGGCTACTAAAGGATCAAAAAATTTACATCTTACAGCGAATATTAACCCCCTAGTAACCGATTTGTATTCAAATTTGATTTAAAAAATTACAACTTCGGACTTGATTAATTCGAAAATGAAAGCTGAAATCAAAAAAAGTTTTACCACTAAATCGCCTCCAAATGTGATGTAGATTTACCAGTTTCCTGCTTGCACTACGACTTTCTGGACACCGTGTACATAAGATGTTCGTAGAAGAGAACGTATCTGACTCACCCAGTGATTTCTGGCGTAATTTGGAGTAAAACATGTAAATAAAATTTTTGTCTCCGGTGACATTTTTTGTTATTTTATTTTTTCACATTTCATCACTAGTCACTCAACACCCCACCCTGACCTTAGCTGAGTACCTAGTTGGAAAACAAAATAAAAATTCAGCAAAGACCAAATGACATGTAACATTTTTACTCCAAATAACCCTTGGAATCACTGCTTAAAAAAGTCATATACGTCTCTTAACACCATATATAAAAACTACAACATTAACCTTTGAAAACGTCAGTGTCAGTTACCGGAAAATATCGACGGTCCCCGTAAAACAATGTCGGATGTGCAATTTTGTAGTTTTGGAGTAGAGCGGTTTTATTTCTGCATTTTTAATGTTGAAAATATATTACTCCAATTAAATAAATAGGGGTTAATACGAGTGGCGGCTTTTAACTTTTGCGATTACTAGAATGCTAATATTACAAAAATGACATTATTGATGTTGTAGCTGAAAATGATTTTTTTATTTTTTTCGAAAATTCGTTTTTTTTTTTATGAAGATTTTCAGGAAATTTCACTATGGCCGTGCGCTGCATAGTTTTCTTGTAAATCTTCATACCAAAAATAGAATTTTCGAAAAAAAAAAAAAAAATACTGTTTTCAGCTATAACAACATCAATAATGCCATTTTTTTGTAATATTACCAATCCAGTACACCCAAAAGACACAAGTTAATACAAAATATCAAACAACACTATACATATTTCTTATTCTCAAAAACAGTAAAAATTCAGAAAAGAAACTTTAAACAGCTCTACTGCAAATCTACAAATTTGCACATCTGACATTGTTATTAGGGATCGTCGAAATTGTTCATGTATGTAATGCATTTATTTGCATAATCGATTTCTTCTCGGTAAATAGAGGATGCTTACTGATATTAATAACAAGATTGTGTCTTTATTTTGCAGGTTTCCCATATGACCAAGAGTGAAATGGAATATTTCGACTGGTCGCTTGTCGGGCCATTGATGCTCTTCTTGAATCAGTATTTCAACAATGCTATTCCCGAGTATTACGTCTTATGGATGTGCTTAGTGAGTAAAACTTACTTTAATAGTTTAACGTGTAATTATTGTTGGTATTATATCAAACGCCATTATACTGCTTATACATTAGTGAAATGTCACTAATACAATACACATTTAAACAACTAAATAAACATCTATCGTCTCGGCTGTCAGAGGCAACAACTCTGAACAACTGAGATAGCATAACATTTATGAGACTGTCTCAGGCTTTTCTTTTACATTAACCCCCGAGGAAAATAATATCCCTCAGGGCCTATGTCATTTTTGGGAATGCTGTGTTGAAGGTTTTTTAAGGAAGAGGGTCTCCTCAAATGTGACAATAACTTGCATTTTTCAGTTTTGTGTAAAGTAGTAATTACAGTTTACACAATAAAAACTATCGGTAAGCGACTTTAAGAACATTATCTTTGTTTGCATTCAAAATTTTGATATTTTTAATTTGTTATTCTAAAATCTTAAAGAATCTTTTACCTGTTTTCGAGAACAGTATTTATTTTGAAATTCATTAAAATACATCTAAATTATCTGTAATCAAATGTAATGTGAAAATATTTTCTGTGAAATCTGTATTCTGACAGTTTTCCCAACATTGCAAAATGTCAGAGGCCTTAGGTCCCCTGCGCACTAGGCAGACCGGCTGCGGCAGCCAGGCTACGGCATCCAATCCAACATATGGCTCAATGGAGCTCGTGCACTAGGCGGCTAAGAATTCCTGGCTGCGGCAGCTATTAGATCACACATGATTGCACGACAGCCAATTGGATGCACGCCAGAGCAGGACAAGGCTAATATATGTGGCTGTCTTCAGTCTCTGTGCACTTGTCGTAGCAGTAAGACGTATTTTGTGTTCCGAAACTAATTGAAATGTTTGAAAATGAGTTTTGTCCATATCGCTCGACGGAAGGGTCACTATTAACATCACTGTTAAAATTGGCTGCTCAATATTTCGGCTGCCTTGTGCGAGGGGGCCTTTAAAGGTTAACATGGTACTGGTGTAGTATATTTTAAGGACAACCTCTAGATGTACATTACACGATTGCTGCGTAACAACACAGTATACTTTTCCAACACTGTGACGTGCTGTTTAGATTTTAAGGTATATGCGATTAGTATGCACCTCTCCATTCTATCTATGCTAATTTTTTTAGATTTGGGTTCTCGTGGACCTGTTAAGATACTGCTCCCAGATATGCATAGAGATCTGCAACTACCTGAAGATCAGGCTGTTCCATATCCCGTACCCGCCGCCCACGCTGAAGAACAACACCAGCCAGACGGTCATCCTGTCTGCAGGAGCCATTGACAAAAACGGTACGAACACCCGTAGCAGAACAAGAGCTAGAAAACAAATCAGTCAAAATTAACAATACTGCCACTAATCAACTATAGGTGTCTTGTTTGCTACATTATCATATACATTAATACAACAAACTTATGGCGCTTGTCTGTTATAACTACTGCGGGAAATAATGGTAAATGAAAGTTCGGCAACAATGCAAATTAAATATAACCTTAAAATCAAATGTCATTGTTGTTAATTGATATACGTTACCCGTTTACTTATTATTGTCCCACTAACAGCAGTAGTATTAACTGACAAGTACCCGACTAATTCTTCAATATTTCAAATGCATGGTGGAATGCCGGCTTATTTTCTATTTCATTGCTTACGTAATAAAATAAATCTTTTTCAAAATTTTGAACATTATGTGACAATCTGCAGATATCATAGAAATATGTCACAATTTGATGATTTGTATTCCATTTATTTGCTATTGTAATTTTTTTTTCTCCGTATTCAATTGGCAAAATGTCGCTTCAGTTTGCAAATATTATTTTTTATCTGATTATAAAATTCTACCATCGCATATGTAATATTTGAGAGTTGCCATATCCTATATTATTCATCCTTCCACACTTATCAACTCGTTGTAAGCTGTTGTATATACGAATTAATTTACTATTTTTAGTCACCCGCGTTGGAGCGCTATTTGGTTGTCTTATCGGAAGTAAAATATCTCGAATTATAAGCTTTTCATCTCTTAAATATATCTAAGTGTTTCCTGCCAAATTCACTGTCTATTACTTTTTGAAGAAATAGATTATGTATCTATGTAAATAATACATTCGTAAATTTCACGGTGCAATGAAATTTCAATCCATCTGTTGACAAAACAGTGAAAGGGTATATATATTGAGCAATCAAATAAGTTCACCTCACTAAACTGGAGTTATAGATATCTAAAGGAATTATGTCTTTTTATACATTGAATTGAAAATCAGATTAGATTCATAATTGCCGTAGAAATTTCACTGCACTCTAAAGGTTATTATTATGCTTTTATAATATTGTCAGAATAATTTACGGGGCATTTCTGTTCAAAGAATGTGAAATTGGCGGCCAATATCTATATTATGTCTATCGTTAAGTTTATGAAAGCTGTAACGAGTTGGTTTTCAAATACATATTCACAATATGTATTCCCATAATTGTCCATTATTGAACTATAAGTTTATCAAATTATGTTTGATTTTTGTTTTAGCTATCCCATTTAAGATTTAAGTAGGTACTGTATTTAAAAAAAATTATTATTCAAAAGATAATACTGACTTTCTATACATAGTAATATTATGAACTTGTCTGTTGTTTTATGGAAGTGAACTTTTGAATTTTTTTTTGCTACAGTTATTTCAATGCAATACTTGTAATTATTTTTCTGTATCTGTCAAAGCTGTGACAAAAATATCTCTATGTATAATATTATTATGTTCACCCCTTTAAAGTAACATTATGTAAAGATGTATTTTTCTTATCACCATTTTGTGTGAAAGCTGCACAGCCATTTATATAAGATTCCTGAAGCTTAACAATTGATATCACAACCCCCAGACTAGAAATGCCCATTTATGAAATTAAATATCATTACATTTTTTTCTGTGCTTTTGCGGGAATTGAACTTGCAACTTCCTAACTTGTAGTTAAATGGGATTACAATGCTGCGGATTGTTTTAACCGAGGGAGGTCAATATGTTATGTACATAATATTATATATTTTAAGATCACAGGGGAAAAACAAGGAGGGTCAGTTAAAATCCCAAATTGAAGTAAAAATGCCATCTACTGGCATTACTGTGAATCTTCCACACTTCAAAATTGTTTTAGCAAACCATAGCTGTCAAAAACTATGGTAGTTTATATCATTATTTATGGTAGGCAAAAATCACGAGCATCCGTGTGCAAATAGACAACATCACAGTAGTGAAGATGGCGGAAAAAAGCATTAACAATGAATGTCAGTGACAAAATACAAACACTTTGTATTCTCTTCTTCTTTGACGGCCGGCATAGTCCAGTGGTAACGCATTGGACTGCCATTCCGAAGGTCGCGGGTTCGAACCCGGCGTGCGCAAATAAAATTTATTTGATTAATTTGTGTTATTTCACAATTAATTAATTAAAATAATATATAGTATATTTGCGGCACGTTCCAGAGTGGAAGATACTACCAGTATCGCCCTGGTGTAAGACCACCATTCAGAATTGAAACGTTGCTCCAAATGGCTTTAGCCGTGTTTAGTGACTAGATCTGAATAGCCAGGTACTTCCCCACCTTCCTCTTTCCCTTCCCCACTTACCTTCAGCCTCACAACATCCCCCAATTGGGGATGCCATAGTCTCACTGGCTCCAGACGGGAGCAGTTGGGACTCTTGTGAGGTATTCACTATAAAAAAAAAAAAAAATTCTGATTTATGCAAGTTTGTCTTAAATTGACATTCCCTGTTTTTCCACTGTGCTCTTCATTTAACAATTATTGAACAAGTCAACTATTTCACGTACTTACTTCATTGTATTATTATTATAAAATGAATTTAAATAATATTCCTTCCTTAAGTCCCCCTTTGTCCAGATGCAATAATTTATAAATACACAATTCATATTAAAAGTATCGGCCAGGCATTTGAATGTAATTATGACCCATGAATGATTATTGATTTTTCTTAACCCGTCAGACATCCAGCATAGTCTGTCATACTCCGGCACCCTCCGCCTTACAAAAATGCACATAAATATATAAGATTTTATGTGCTAACATAATTTTTTTTTAAATGATTCACTTTACGCTTTTCATCCAAATGAAAACGATAACGAATAAAATAAAATAAATTAATAGACAAATTTACGGCAAACATTATTTTAAACTCCCTTTTTGTCATTTCATATAAAAATATTTAGTAAAAAAATTCACAAATTACATAAATTTTTCTCAAATTGACGTCAGAATCTCTATGTTTTCATAGAGATGTACATTTTAATCCTTGTGTGGTTAACTTCTAGATCTGAACACTGGTGGTGTTTTCTCTTTCTAACACTGTTTAGATCATATTTGTCACCGTGACAATAAGGGAGACAGATCGATTTTTATGAGACCATATGAGCTGTTCCCAAAAGCGAACAAATTAACCTGAGGGGTTAAGAAATGGTTGATGTATGCAGATTAGACGAAATGTTAAGTCAAATCAAGTTCTGCAACTGCTCATCAGCTTTGGTACAGTAATACTACTTTGTTTTAACGAAGCCTCGTTACTATTAATTAAAAGTGACTGCTCATTACATGTATCTTTGTTCTTTTCAAAAACATTTTGTTAAAAATCACATCTATTATATTCTATCCATCCTTGCACAGTAACCACTAGGCCCTGCTGTCGAGGTTTCAAATGGTACTTCACCAAGGGTTTCAACAAACTAAAGTTACATAAATATAATTTTAAATTATTAGCTAGATAACATTTATTTATTGTTATTGTCTTTAATTTGTAATACATCATTTAGAGCGGGAGCACACAGAGACCGGTCAGAGTTCTGCGTTCTAGTGACCGTTGACCGCTCAAGAGTTCCAAAGCACACGAGCGGCGTTCAAATTCTCGCATTCTAGTTTCGTTTGGGTCTTTGCATATGCAACATGTCACTAGAAAGTTCATCATCCGATGAAGAATTATTGCTCTTGTGGAGCTTAGCAGCTTCTAAAAAGAAAAGGAAGTATTGGGTGCACCCAATCAACACAACGCGAGAAGAACAAGGCGAATTTACTAGTATTTTTCAGGATTTACTTAAAGATGAACAACGATTCTATATTTTTATAATTTACATCACTTAAATAGTATAATAAACTCCTTTCCCTAACCAATTCAATTAACTTTTCCGTGTTTGTAGAGACTCAGACATCGCGGCGTTCTGGCGTTCTCTGCCTCGGCGGGAAAAGAACGCGACGTTCCGTTTTGACCGCCGCGGTCTGACTGCCCGCTGTGTGCGTTGTTATAGTATCAGTGCATTCTAATGAACGCGGAACTCGGAACTCCTGACCGCTCTCTGTGTGCTCCCGCTCTTAATATTCTTTTGAATTTAATGATGTTATATAAGTTTTGAACATATTTTAGTATTTAATATTGTGACGTTTAAAGCGTAACAATAATAAAACCTATATGTAATACTTAATACATAATAACATTACTAAGTTTGATTTATGCACTTAAAAGTAATATTTTGTAAATAATGTAATATTGGTTAAGTAGTTGATATCCCTTGGTGAAGCCATATCTTGGTAGGATGGTTTTACAATGGCAATTTTACAACATCAGGTTTTTGGTTACTAAAACTTCTACAGTGAAACTCGCTTACCGCGGCACCATACCCTAAAATATAGTCAGAATCTTAACAACGTAAGTGAAGAAAGAGTTTACATAAATATGCAAAGCGCCGCCCTCTTGTATCGGACGGACCTGCTTTCGAATTTGCCCTGGCAGGCCTATAAAATTGATTTCTCCCCGGAGTTTATTTCAATTAATTCTGATAAACGTATTACTAAAATCTCAGATGTTTGTAAATGAATACTTCGAGAAGTTACTAATTCATCTGCTACATAATAAAATCTGGTGCTCACTGCTAATTTTATAGTTAAATTTATTTTTTTAAATTTTCAAACCCCTTTATGTAAAATATTTGAATGGTGAGTTATTGTTTTTATTAATCTTAAATATAAATAACTTATGTCCTTGGATATAGGTCTGAAAAAAAAGGTATTATATGTAGTTACAAATTCGTCACATTCGTCATTCGAACTAATTAAAAGGTGAGCTTTGAGCAATCTCTCGTTATTAGAGTCTTGTGTCGCCTCAAGAAGTTTTTTTCCCGTCCCTTGGAAAACTTATTAAGAGAGTTTCACTGTTCATATTTCATTGTAATTTATGTATCTTAGCTGTAACCCGGGAGCCTGGCTTAAAATTTTTCTTATTTTATTATAATATGTGTACAAATTTTAATTTTCCTATAATGTATGTACATACAAACATTATTTCTGCAATGAACACGTGTCAAGGTTATGCAATGTAAGGTTTGGTTTGCACCTTAAAAGGTTAAGTAATTAATAAATTAATAATATATTTTTGGTTTGCTGAATTTAATTTGGTGGTGGTGGTTTTGAAGATTGTATAAAGAAGTTACTATAACAGATAAAAGAGTGCAGAAACCAATTGCTCTAAAATGATCACTGTTACCGCAGTCCCTTTAAAAGACTTTTCTCAAATATAAAATATTCATCAAATGTTACATGTTTTACACTTTTCTTAAAGACTGGGTTTTATTCGGTTGTTTATTCAAATAATTATTTGGTTGTACGTGTGATGGATTCATTGGTCTCTTTGTGCACGCTCAGCTATGTTGTATGAAACTTAAATAAATTATTTACGGAAAAGGAGGAAAATAAACTTTTGAGTAAAAATATTGTAATTTTTCAGGAGATGCGAAAAAACATTAGAAAAAGGAAACATTTTTTGGATTAATTATTTGAAATAATTAAACCACCCCACTTTCAACGGTGGTAGTAAATTTATACCATGCTAAGAAGTACCGGCATTTAAAGAAAAATTCTTTGTAGAAATGTAGAGGCTCTACAAACAGCGATACAAACACAAACTCTTGTGGCCTAAAACAGCGAGGATTCCACCCCTTAGGACTTTGGACTCCCTCTGCAACCCGTTGCTTTGTTTAACTTCCTACCTTTATTGTTGTCTGTTAAGTATTTTGGGTTTGGTTTTATTGGTTGTAACTAAATCCCATGCGTTAAGGAATATTATTTAATATATTCTGTTTATGTTATGTGTCTTTGTTATTAGTCTATAGATGAGTCAACAGCGGAGGCGGCTGTTTTTATTTTGTATTTTCTATGGCGTGTTAAGGCAAGGCTAGTTGTGTTCAAATTATTCAAACTGACCTACTTTGTATCAAAGTGAAAAATAATCCATATTTAGTTGGCTTGGTGTTTCTGTAGGAACCATTTGTATGTATTAGCAACTTACAATAATTCTTGTCAGTAAAAAAACAAAAATCATTCATTATACAAATCATTGTGTAGTTACCTACATGTAGAATTTTGGTCAAAGAATCTCCCCAGTCCTTAACATTATTATTCTCATTATGTCCAAGTAAATTCTATATCTATTATAAGATGACATTACCCATTCTGTCGAACAGCTAAAATTCTGATTTTTATCTTGGAATTACTCTGATTTGAATATCATTTTTATGTAATGCTGTATGTATGAATTTTACATAATTTATTCTTTTGATTTGGAAGTACTCCCCAACTTATTATTAGATAATTTATTAGAGCCACACCTTCCAATATAAAATGGTATATATTACAACAACTTAATCTAAATGACCCGAAGGAAGATTGTTTATTAAATAATTCATTAGTCAAGGATACATAACTTAATAAATGGTATTTAACAAACTTAATTTATTTTTTCGTTCCTTTTATAATTTGTATCTTGCCCTTTAAGTTGATTATGTATTATCTTTCTTACGTAAACCCTTCATCTTGTAATCGTAAGATTTGAGTTTGAGTAGAATATACATAATATTATAACATAGTATGTATTATCATTTGCTACCTCCTAGGTTCTTTGTTTCAATGCTTGTTTTATATCAACCTCCATTTCTTAGAAGGGTTAGATTTAATCTTACACTGGATCAATGGTCCTTAAAATCCCCCAAAGATTCGATTATATGTATTTCTAAACAAACTTCACAAAAGGTTTTATGTACATAGATATTTTGCAAACAAAAACTGTAAGAGCCCCCACAGGCGAGAGACTTTAGTTGCGTTGCAACAGTGCGGGCATAAATATCCTTTACCGTAAATGGAGTTGCCATGGAGGTGTGCACATGAGAGATTTTTAGTTGGGGCTGAAGGTAACCGCAAATTTCTCCGCGGCTGAGCGATTATATCTAAAGACTGTTCCAAATTCAAATTTTACACTTACTACCATATTTCTTCCAAGTACTTATTACCCATATATAAGTGATATTTTATAAATATATATCTAGTTTAAAATAGTTGCCGCAACTATAGTCTCTCATGGCACTCAATTTGAAGACTGCAATGAAATAGTTGCCGTAACTAAAGTCTATCTTTCCTTGGTATTTTTGAACTTTTTTTTGTTTTTGTTCATCATTGATTTATTTTTTAAATGTATGGCAAACATACATCAACCGATTCATAGATTATCTATGTACTTTTAAATGTATTCATAAAACTACTCTTAAGTGTTTCATCCTTATTATAATATATAAACACGCTCTGAAAGCATATTCGCTGATGCCGGACTTTATATCCAGTTATCAAATAAATTGATGAGGCGCTCAAGACCAGGGGGCCTACTCTGTATCTTTCAGGTTAACAAACCAGTAAGTTCGTGGTTTAACCTTTCCTTGCCGGTGCTGTCAACTGAGTGAACATTGTCTCTAATTAATAAAATACCTCTGTAGATATACTAAATTAATTATTAATTTTTTTCGTATTCCTCCGCAATAAATTTATTTATTGCATTAAGTAATTACAATACATAAATATTTACTGAGTGTATAACACTGGCGGACGAGGAATTTTTTAACATCGTAAGGGAAGGGTTAATATGGGTTTTTGACGTTGCTAAACCGGCGGCAGGAATGTTTTGAAAGATACAGAGTAGGCCCCCAGAGAGGCTTTCCAAATCTCATAGAGTTCATCTCGTCAGATGAAACGTAAATGGCAGATGTGAGTCCACGTGGGCATCAGTTAGTAAGCTTTGGGTAAAGCTACACCTTGATATCGTAGATGTATTTGAAATTTTTTTGATAAAACAAGTGTTTCATAGTTTTATAACGAATAATATTGGAATTGAAATATATCTAGTAAAAAGTGAGAGATTGAGTTTTAATTAAGAATTTAAAATTGGAAAACACTATTGAAATGGTGGTGGAATAACCATGGAAGAAAGAAGGGAGAGGAGATAGTACTAGGGCAACAGGGCACGAGACATCAAACAAACTCAACTAGGTGCAATTGGGGTGGTTTACTAGGCCAGTATGATTTCACCGCTCAGCTTGCGTAAAGTGCGTTTGTTGCCTTTAAATAATGAAATGTAGTGTGAATTTTTGTAAAAACCACACAGGAAGAAAATTAAAAACCAGGGAAGGTATCAATTTTCACATGAAAGTATTTTTATTGTTGTTGTTTTTGTAATAAACCCTCAAGTTTTTGACGAGTTTTGTCATAGTAGGCTCCCTTGGAGAAAGGGTTTGAAGAAAGTTACTTTGAGCTCACAATCGCATAGCACATTGGCTCATCAGATGGAATATTGTTATTCCAAGGGTCGTTACGCCATGTTGATTTCATTGTTTCTTTTAGATGTCTCTCATCATAATTATATAAATAAATAAAAATAAACCTTAAAACACATTTTTTTTGTCTAGTTTGTGTCACCTGGCTTGTAAAATATTATTATGTATATAAATGAGATTTTTGAGTCGTGGAGATTAAAAATCTAATCTGGGAATTTCTGCTGGTTTTGATACATTCTCAAAAAAGTACTTAAGTGAATTGAAAATAAATTAATATTAAAATTTTTCCCTAAAAATCAATAGAATGATGTATAATTATTTTGATTTTTAGTATTAAAGTTTTTTTTGTGACAGATTTCCGAAAAATTCCAAAGTGAATTACGCAACTCCACAACTAGTTTTATTCAAAGTTTAAATTATTTTTGTCTTTTAATTAGCGCCATGTATTACTAATTTTACTATTGGCAAGCGTAATGGACTTTGAAATTCCCCCCTGCACCCCATTCTTCCGTCCCGGAAGTTAGCGACAAATGTCTTACAGGAAATCTTTGTATGATTCTTCTTTCCTCCGAAGGAATACCTCTCCACCGTCTGAAGTCCTGAAGCACCATTGGTCGTTTAAAGACAGACAAACAGAATAAATCTGATCATGTCAAATGCTTGCAAGCAGTAAAGCACACATTGAATTGATATTTTGTGATTGTTTCATACAGAAGTAGCGTGCTATGACATTTCTTCCGACAACAGAATATTTTGGCTGTACCCAATATTTATAATTTCTGTTTTTTTCCCTTACAATAAGGCCCTCCTTCAACGATACACAATATCTGATATTAATCTTGTGTGCTCACTCCGCTCACAGTCCGTGCATGTCACTACTGAAATCACGAGACCTGCGTACCACCAATCATTGTTGAACTCTCTAAATGTCAAAACTAGAATGCTTTCATATCCTTACTCACAATCAAACAGTTTCTGTACATGTCATCCTTTGTTGACTGTTTTGCTACTAGCATTGATCTAAAGCACGGATTGTTACAAAATTTTTGACACGAGTGATGTTAAAGTTTCGATAACTTGAGTGGCGACAAGCTTGCAATTGGTCGCGGAAGACTGGCATCGTTGGTGAGTTTATGAAATGTCAATAACGTGTGCCTAAGTACGAATCTTAGCACTGACGTATAGCGGTAGTCGCCAAGATACTTGAATCGTCGAGTATCGAATACTTGCATATCCCTATGGAAGAAGGGCCAAAGTCATAGTTTTAAAACTAGTAAGTTTTGCTTTTGAAATGTACCTGGAAAATTGAGAAATTAGTCACGGTCTGTCGCTGATATAGTGTTAGGCATTACGGGGTAGAAATTGGATAAGTTGAGGACAGCTTCTCTTCGAATGGATACCGAATTATGGTACTTGGTGCCACCAGATAGTATGAACAAATCGTCAGTTGCCGTGAAGAGAGGAAAATAAATTACATATTGAACAGAGGATGATTACCAGAAAAATAATATTTATTGAGAACTTTTACATCAGTGGCAGCGTGGTTAAAATTGCCCCAAGTCAATTTTTTCTTTTAAAATATTTTTTTTTTCAATTATGCAGCCATAAAGATAATTCGAAAGAAACATCAGAAAATAGTTTTTATTTTGTGGATATTGTTTTCAAAGAGAACTTAATCGTACTATGAATTTTGAGTTAATCCTTCCTTGCCGATACTATCTGATATGTCCTATACATTATTTCAATATCTCTGTAAATATACTAAACACATGGTTCATATTATAGGTTTTCCTCAGCAATACATTTATGAATTGGATAAAATAATTATAAAACATAAATATGTTATTTTTTGCAACAGAAAAAAATGTTTTGTCAAAAAATTTAAATATATACATATATCTGCGTGTGTAGAAAACTTGCAGAGTGGTGTGGTAGTGAGCGAGAGGGGTACAGAGTTGCGCTCACTGTGCCATAATGCGTGGGTGTCCGTAGTAGCTGGCGGTGTGCCGGCTGTAATGGACGTATCATACTTTTGCATGGCCGATGTTTATCCTCGTTTCAGCACTAGTACATAATATTTTACTTATGTTCACTTATCCATAAGTGCTATTAATGAAATGATTTACACTATGAATATGTAAACTATTCATTTTTATCAAACTTAAAAAAAACCCGTAAAACACAGTTTTTTTTACTATGATACCTATTTTCTCTATCTGTCTTTTAAAAAAAAAATTTTTTTGGTTTGAACCTTCGTATCCAGTAACTAGTATTAGACAACTCTACCAACTGAGCCAAAGCGTGATTGCCACTAATAGTTGATATAATGAATTGTCATCGACAACGAGTCTATCTGCTGAGTTTCAGCTCAATCGCATGTCGAGAAGTGGGTTAATTTCCGCTTTCAAGATTTGCTTTAATTCATTCCCGAAAACAAAACTGAAATTCAATAGTTTATTTAAAAATGACAAAATTCTATCCTGTGTACTGAGTAAACAACACCGTGATGGATAAAGATAATCGCCAAATATAATCTTCCACTGTAACGGTTACAGATAATCACCTAACCGCATGAATATAACTAATCAAATTAAGTGCAACAAAAATAATATTTAACATTAAATACTCTAATAACTGATAACTTTGGGGAAAGCATTATTTAATCTCTAACAATACAGGGTGTATCGGCACGTACCCGACAAACTTTAACCAGCTATTCCTTAGCATATTTGGAGTAAAAAATCTTATGTGCACTTTGCTGTCCGGTAACGTTTTTTTTTAATAAAAAATTTATTATTCATATTTTCACCACATGTCACCACTGTTTTATCCTTTGATAAAGTTTGAAAACCCATCTGGCAAATATTTTATTCGAATTCCGTTGAATAATGCACGTGTGTACCTATATTGGCGCACGTTTACAGTCACAACGAAATAGCACGGCACCATTCGTCTCATTTTTAACTATTATTATTTAGTGTGTGCGAAAGAGCGAAGACGCTTTTTGACACACTTGCTTATAACAGCTGTTTAACACGAAACGCAATGCCAATGACAGTGATGTAGTGTGGAAATTTTAAATTTTTTTGTTTTTAATTGAAAAAAAAATGCTACCGGACAGCAAAGTGCCCATAACATTTTTTACTCCAAATGTGCTAAGGAATAGCTGGTTAAAGTTTGTCGGGTTAGTGCCGATACACCCTGTATATGTATGTATAATCAACAGGTCTACCGGACGATTACTTAAAGAGCCTCGTAACTACTATTGTTCATGAGATTGTTATTACACACTAATAACTAAACAACACAACACAACTAACTAAATATAATATTTAACTTATTTTTTCTAAAAGTGTCCTCGATGTTGTGAAATTTACCGACCTTGTATAATAACACATATATAAAATATGTACCTAGGTAAGTGAATTACTTTAGACGACTAAAGATATGACCGACTTCATGTATTTGAAGAATGTACACGTATAATATATTATGATTTACAACAATTTAATAGTTCGTGTAAATATTGCCCCAATTAAATAAACATATTTTCTTTGACTTTGCCTGCGTGCTTGCATGTGCATGAATTGTATTTTATTTATGAATTTGATTTTATTTCCTCTGATGGACATATTTTTTGTTGTTGTTAGTTAGGTTGTAAATTTAGTCAAGCTTTTCAAATGTCTGCCCTTTGTGTGGTCTATCAAGTGAACAGCGAAGCCTCTTTAATCTAAGTTTCCTTGTTTCGAAATTAGTTGATTTACCAATTAGTTTTGAGAAATGATCCAAACCTCTTTGAAAATTCCTGCAAAATAATTAGCTTTGTAAAAATTTGACACGTAACCGGTGATACAGAGTTACCGAAGAAATTTTTTTTTTGAAAAATGTTATTCACAAACTAATTATTTTATGTAAACAGTTAAGCTTGGTTATAATGAGCACGAGGCGACCGACTAAATTTGCTCCTTATAGCCATTTATCGTTATATCCAAAATAGGTTTTTTAAAAGACATATTATGTACCTACTTACCTGCCTCTACTGTCAATATATTCGAAAAAGTACAGTATATCTTCTAAATACGACTAGGTATTACTCATTAAAAAAATGATTGGAAAAATACACTTCTATTACTCAAATTTATTATCGATGATTGTTTTAAAGTTTTTACTTTCATGCTTCTCAATTTCCCCTTCAAAACAATCAACGCATTATAACTATCATTACCTGGTTCGAGGCTTCCAAGAAAAATATCATCAAATTGTCTATCTTATTATCACTACCTTGTGCGTATTGTATCTACAGCTTGTAAAATCGCACCTGTCATAAATCACTAGCTTGCTGGATTGTTTGGGTTTTGGCTGTAAAATTTTACTCGTCACAAACCAGTGATACACTACCCACGACCCATTCTTGCAGCCCGCATTTCAATTTCATACGGCCCTTTTAACTATAGCCAAAAATCTAAATTTTTAGGGTAATTCTTGAAAACCCTGGCTGATAGTTTTTATAGAGTTTTGGTTAATTTAAGCTACATTTCCTAAATGGAACCAAATTTGAAGAACCGGTTTTCATAAAACGAAATTCAAAAAAATCAACAGAATCCCTAACCCTTGAATATCGCTGTCAACCCCCTCTCCCTCAACAAAAACAAAAAAAATCCACTAGTAGGTTGCGGCCCGTTTGAAAAATAGGCAAAGCGGCCACTCTGTTGAAAAAGTTGTGCATCACTGTCATAAATTCACCCCATGCAGGGTTGTAGGTACTCGTAACTAGGTACCTTCATGAACATATTTATTGGTTTTTAAAACAAAATTGACGATGGGTTGTACTACAAAAGAAGACATAGAAAGGGAACAAATTTGCGAAGCTCAAATTTCGCATCACTTTCATAGTTTTTATGACAATTATGATGATAGATAGCAATGGTTCACATAGTTGACAATCTTACACAGATAGTGCCATAAAAATATATATAATAATATGTAAATTCTTTAATATATCCCAACTATTTTTTCAGACCCATTCATGTATTTTGAAATTGTGTTGAGAAAATTATTTGGTTGGTATATCAGTGAATTGACCTCGTTTTAAGTCAACAATTATATAAAGACAAGGCTGAATTAAAATATTGTTTTGCAATTGCTCATTTTAGCAGTGAACTCGCTATAGCCGTGATCGTTATAACCAAGTTTGACTGTAGAATATTTTGTTTGTACATATTCACAATATCTACAGTAGCATCATCCTGGACAGCATACATAGATTAGTTTTTATATCAGTAAAAAATGCTGAAATAATATTGTTTACATTTATTTTTTACAGATTATTATAATGTAATTTAACATATTTATAAATTCATTTGAGTTACCATTGACACTAGTGATAATAAAATTTCAAAGCATGCCTGTGATTAGTTTTTTGAATAATAAATGGACAGATTTTCGAGGCTTTTCGTATATTGATAATGCATGTGTTTATTGAATTTTTCAGCCAAAAAGTTTGAATCGGATCTATCAGACAGTGAACAGGATGATGAAGTTCCTCTCATTCACTCTTCCTTCACCCCCTAGAGCCCTGAGCCCAGAGTCCTAGAGCCCTGCAGGCCTAGAACCCAAAGGCCAAGCCCTAGAGACTCCATTCTCCACTGTGACAATACATCTATTCAATAGTTGTAACTGTGACTAACACCAACCCTGGTATTAATAGTATAATGGTTGCTCTGGCAAGCAACTTGGGTTAATTCACCTTCCCACTTCATTATAATTACATACACTGGTTATTTTAAAACTTATAATACATTTATAATAACCTGAAGCTCGATTTTTTAATTTGTATGACTTTGTTTAAGTATATTAAATATTAATATCGTTGGTGTGAGTCCAATACCGCGGAAGAACCATTTACAAAAATGTTCAGGATGGACAAAAAACTATCCAGGAACGGAAAGGAAATGAATTTAAACGTCCGTCACTCCTGGATACACTGACCCCCAGATTCCTACCCATACCTCATACCTTTTTCCTTACTAGGCCTTCCTCTCTTTCCTTTCCTTAAAAAAATCCTCCACACAGCATCCCCAAAGATGACATAGGCCCAGGCTAATGTAAAAAAAGTAAATAAAAATCTAGGGTTATACATGCTTTTATTATACAAGCACCAATCAGTGCGGCTTGTTCAACTGAAAGCATAAAAAAAAGTATTTTTAAATTATTGGCTCATACGCTGTATTGAACTTACATGGACGATGTTTGCTTAGTAATACGGTAGAGCGTTGATTATCCAAACCTCAATAAACCAAAACTAGGTATTGTAAACGTTTTGGGTTGCTGCAATGATGTGCTTCTAAGAAAGCAGACAGATGTCTGTTTGCTGTCGAAGAGAGAGATTTAGTTGCCAAGACTTATAATAATCAATATAAGTACATACATACAATAATATAGAAGGTTCTCCATATAACAAATTTTGTTTTCAGTCTTCACTTTATGCACAATCATTCATACTTGGTATCTATATTTTTGTTATCTGATCTAAGCTTGGTCTCAATTTCATAGTTTGGACAATTAAAACTTTACCGGCTCTACTGTAACCACCAGTTTTCATACATATGATACACTTGCCATAAACAGAACTTTTAAAATATATTATGTAATGTATGGTCAGATACTTATGCATGGGTAATCTTTGAAGTAAGGTATGAGATTGCAGCCTAGTATAGCGCTTAACGTAAAATAATTATAAGTTATACATACATATTGTGATAGTATTACCAGGCATTGTTACAAATATGTGAACACTGTGATGTAAGATTATCTGGGAACATGCGGAAGTAATCTCTCCAATTTAGTAAAATAGCAGTTTAAAATTCCATGAAATGATGAAGAAGGTACGCATTCCTGCAATAAATATGTAAGTACAGAGATATTGAAGATTCTGCATATTTTATTACTTATTTTAAACAAAATAATATGGCCAAATTAACATTTAAATTTAATATGTACATGATATCAGTCACTTTTATAATAATATAATATAAGTGTAAAGCTGCATTCAACAGGAATAAAATGAACAGTGCTGAATTTATACAAGCTTAGGAACTTTTTGCTAGCAATAAAAAGTTTATAAAAGTATCTTTAGTAAAACTTACATTTATACCATCGTGGATTTTCGAAGAAAGTTGAAGTGCTGATTAAGTTACATGTTTGTTAACTTTCAAACATAATAAAATAAAAATATTTGATCAACGATTAAATTTGAATAGTGGCAGTCGCTAGATGCGTTCTCAGTCTGAAACTAATTTCAACTTTAAATGTTTTACCCATTGAGGTAAAATTTGACAGATTACAACACCCACATAATTCAATGAAATATGTAATATGAATGTAGTTTATTTGAGTAAAAGGAATGTGTCTATTACATATTATTATTTAAGCCTGTCGTCCCACGGGTCGGAAAGCAATCGACATAAACTGAATGTTGCAAGACCAAGCACAGAAAATTAAGTTCACTTTAGTAAGGTATATGAAGCGCAGTTCATTGTGGAATTTTTCTGCCTATGTTCTTGCAGCAATCATTTTTTGTGGATTGCTTACCGACCCCTTGGGACGACGGGCTTAGTCTTTTAAATAAATTGTTAGATGTTTATGTATTCTCTATGGCATAGCTTATTTTGAAATATTTTTGTTGTTAATTTGTTACATTAATTAGTAAATATCATACCATTAGATTTTTACTTTTATGGGTAAAATTTATTTTTTTATATTTATAAGTGAATAGAAGAACATATTTCTCTTGATGCATGAAGAATTTAAATCAAAAATAATCTTAAGTTTGATTGTGTGACAATTAAGTTAGTTATTTTATAGTTAAATTATTAAAAACTGTACCTAATAATAAATATTGTGTATTGTTGAGGCCTACATTATCAACATCACTAAAGGTACACAGTGTAAATAGGTATAATATAAAAGGTTAAAAATATTAAGTTTTTGCCCAGTCAATAATAATATTATGTAAGTACCTAGTTATTATTTCTTGATTTTATAAGGGTCAACAGGAGGAATTATTCCACAAATATATTGTCCACCACTTGCCCATAAATATATTGTCCACCACTTGCCCACAAATATATTTTTCACCTCTTGCCCCCCAAATAAGTGAAGAAAGAAAAGTTATTCTTATTAAAACAATACAGTTGTTTTATATTTTTGTCATATACCTACATAATATATATTTATGTTAAGTAGATAAAGTTTATACACAATAAAATATTAACAAAGTCATCTGTTTTTTTTTGTTGATTTAGAAAATTAGGGTAAAATTAACAAAATTGTGGAAAAAACGGAACCAAAAATTTTATGAACACAAAAGGGGCTCTTCAAAGTCAAAATACCTACTAATACCAGTAGCGTGCATTGCTCTGTGGGCAAAGGTGATTCCGTTTTTCGTAGGGTAGGCACAGCTTTTTAGCCTTTACAGACTGCACTGATTAATAGTTACTTTTATTGTAGTGGTTCATTTTAGGGGTATTATGCTACCTCCTTCTTTAGCCGATGTTTCCGACAGCATTACAGTGTAATGCTTTGGCTAAAGCAGGAGGTAGCGCGACACAGCATAATACCGCAAAAACGAACCACTCTTAATACTTTTGGCCATGAAAATCTCATGTTTGTCAGTCTGTTTCATGTTTGTAAAACTCCTAGTTCACGTTGGGTTAACATGTACACTTGGCGTATATTGGCCATTGTATGCGTTGGCCGTCAACGTTGACCGGCCAACCTGATTATTGTCAGTTTTCGTGCACATATCAAAAGATGTGGTGCCAACAGCGATCACACATTCAGCCTAGTGCGTTGGGCCAACGTGTACTAGGGGCTTAACATGCAGTGTAACATGTGGAAGTTGATTGGGAAGACCAGTTTGCCAGAACTACTATTTGCTGAGAAAAATCATATGTTTTATTATCACTGGTTTTTCCACGTTTCTGGAAGCTGACCAAAAATATGACTTACATTATATGTATTATAGTGTGCAAGGATAATAATATTACTAACATTTTTTCTGAGCATATTTACAGGAAATTACTAGAAAATGAATTATACACCCAGTTCAAATTACATCTTGAGTATTGTGCTGATGGATACATTTCCTCGGTCCGTCCCTGCATTTGACCTTTCAAATATCAACCAATGTGATAAGCACTCAATTATGAACATCCCGTGGTTCTTATACATCACACTCATTGCAAATATTTTGTTATCTACGCATACTTACAGATTGGTGTATACATATATGTATTTACCAACATTAAAGTAAATCGGGATTCCCATTACATACAGTAAATTTCATTATTATGAGTTATGACTAGGGTTGCCATCCGTCCTGATGTTGGAACTGTCACCGTTATCGAGACCTCTATTGTGAGAAAAACTGTAATGTCTTGATTTAAACCTGCACAATGCAGCCATGCTGTTTACTGATGAGCATTTTCTGCAACCGTGCTGACTATGAGCGAGTAGATACATCCGTGGGCCCGGGAAAGGTCGTGGGAACGGGTTCTTCCCCCTTTCTGATGAGACACCGGCCACTTATGGTAACCCTAGTTATGACTAACCACAAATAATTATATTTGTTTGGCAGTGCAGACCGATATTACACACACATATTATGTTATCACCAGAATGTTTATAATGTAGGTAGTTACATACATATCAGGATTAGACTGTAGAATAAAAGAATTATTCACTATTGAAAAGAAAACTGATGGAATTCATTGCGCTATTTCCATGACGCGGACTAATCAGATAACGCCAACCACAAAACAAAAACTGTTATATTTATTTTAGTGTTCCTCCTCCGGAAGGACTGTAATATTTATCACAAAGACTCTTTGTTAACTTCGTGTTGTGATTGCATTCAGTTGCTAATTAAAATTTATTGACAGTGCTGATGAACTATTGTTTTAATAAGCAATATAAGTGAATCACAGGTAGGTCACACATAATCCATAAAAAGTCAATAATGTTTTGTAAAAACTATTGAACCAGGCATTTATTGGCATGGTGTTTTAGCTGTACATATATATTCGGCAATTTGACTGAGTTGGTGATCAACTGCAAATTGTATCTTTATTTTTCATTTCACACTTTTTCTCCCGATCTAAAAAAGTTCGTTAAATTTTGCCGTTACATTTTTGATAAATCATTATTGCCTTTTTTCCTTCTTTTCAGGATAACATACATTTATGTAAACATATTTATAATAACAAAATGGATTTGAGAGTACCAATCTTATTATTCTACATAATATTATCCTGCCTGTACTCTGTAAACTGTGCGCTAATAAAGGCAGATAGTTGCAGAAAAAACTTTATATCCAAGTGTTTGGAAAAAAGTTCCCTTGATGAAGAAAATTGCGACGATTTGAGATATCCCATGTTGGATTCCTTCTACACTTGCGAAGTGGTAGGAAACTTTGATTTTATGCCGCAACGAATAGGGACAAACAACGGAACCTTTTTTGTTGCTATAAATAGAAAAACATTTTCAATAATGAAACCCGACCAAAGTCCAGTAGAAGTTAATAATGTAATACCGCCGACTCAAGCAGTTTTTGATAAATTTAATAATATGTTTTTTAGTGAGTATGGCACCACGTACATGATGGATAAAAACCACACGAGAGAGGTTAAAATCGTCACATCAGAAAATGATAATTTCAATGAACTGGCTATGGATTATGAAAACAACATCCTCTTTATACTATCACAAAACATTGAGCGTAAAACAAAACTTTCGGGGAGTTTATATTTTTTACAAACTGATCAAATTGTAGTTGAAAACACGGGCAAAGTGAGAGCTACTAAGATACATGATTTCGGCAAAAGGTTTTCTGCTATGACAATTCCAAAAAATTCTAACTTCATTCTGTTGGGGGTTTCTGGTGAAAAGAAAGGGGGCAAACTAATTAAATTGATCCGTAATAAAAATGATCCTTGTCCCCCTCATATGGAAAGCAGGAGTGATTTCCATAAAACATTAAGGGAGGCCACCGAGCGACTCATTAAGATATTCGATGCTGTTAGTCAGAATCAGAAAGGGAACATTGGCATGATGGCCCGTGCGAGTTCCACCGCCATTGTCACTACCACTGATATCAACAAAGATAAGGATGATCAGACAAAAATAAGAATGCTGCAAATGGAGAATCACAGGTTAGAAAGGCAATTGAATATTACAACAATGAGATATGAAAGCTATTCAGAGAAAATCTTAACTTTTTCTCGCAGTTTGCAAAATATACAGAAAAAACCGAACATCACAAAGGTTTCATTCGAAATTAATGGAAATTTAGAAAAGGATTTAATGTGCCTGCCATCTAGAGAAATAGAAGCATTAAAACGAGATAATTTAAATTTCCGCAACCGCGTAGACTTCCTGGAAAATGTACTTTCTGCAAGCATTCATATATTGGATACCATGGGGGGCGAAGGAGCCAGTGACGGTCAGCAGGGTCGGCCAGTTACCACGGAGACCCCAGAGACAGATCCAGAAGATACCAGAAGTAGGGTGGAGGTGAGCAGGGTCCTCAGCACGGAACCTCCGAAAACGGATCTGGAAGATACCAGTGGTCTCCGTGGAGGTCAACAGGTCAGCACGGAACCCTCGGAGACCGACTTGGAAGAAGATGTGCCGGCCGAGACGGACGACGACGCTGCCGAAACTGACGATGAGTACAGAGCTCGCTTGAATAATTTTTTTGGGAAGCCATTCTTGGTATAATTATTATTACTATTAGGTAAGTACCTACATTACTAACATGTACATAAAATACAAATATTTCAACTAATAAAATTTATTATAACCTTTATATAACTACCACTGTATTAAGAATAATTATAGTAGGTGTGTTGCAATATTTCAATAAAATTTTTATATATATTCATTTTCTAGTTTTCAATGCGTTCTATTAATAAGGCGCCAACATGTATCTTCTTCTTCCTAGCACTATCCCAACTCATTGCCTAGGTAGGCTGTTGGGGTCGGCTCTTCTCGTTCTCAGGTTATAGCTTCTTCGGTTCTGAGTGTCGCTTTCATCTAGGCCGTTTCTTTGTAGGATTTTGGAGCATTGGGTCATCCAGGAGTTCTTTGGTCTACCTCTGGATGACTGTCTTTGAAGCTCTATAGACATTGCCTGCTTCACTGTGTGGTCTGGTGGTCTCCGTCTTATGTGCCCAGTCTCCGTCTTAAGGCGCCAACATGTATATTATTTTTATTTGGAAATTCACAGTACATTTGACCACAAGTTATAAATATAAAATTTTCATAGTAACGTACCTATTACTTATGTTCTAAAAATATGTTGTTAATTTCGTGTGGAATGATTTTAACATAAAATATATATGTTGCCGGAATAGTTAAAATAATTTATACAATCGCAATTATATTTTATCTAGACAAGCAGTCAGTACCTAATATTATTGATTATTGAAGACAATATTAGCGATTTCTAAACGAAAATCTGAAACAGAAAAATCAGAAAAGGATACGGTCACATCTAGGACTCGAACCCAGGACCCTTGCCTTGCCGGGGCACAGCTCTACCACTGAGCTATTGGGACCCTATCCCCTTCGGTATCTTTATGTATGATCGCAAGATTCAACCCGAACTAAATGAAATCTAGACAGCGTCTTTTAGATAAATTTAGATTTTTTGTTTTAATGTGCGACATCTATTGACTTTTTTGCAAGTCTTGGATGAAAATTTAATTTAATATTATTGTTGTTTATTTTTTTATATTTTACTAATAAATCTAGAAACGTTTGTGATTGTCTCAATATTTTGAAATAGACGTAAAATCGTTAATTTCTAGGTGGTTAGTTAAGTACTTTCCTGCAGATGACGTATGGAAAATATATTTTCTCATATGGCGTCACCTCCTGGAATGACAGTTTCGTACATCTCTCGACCCGATAACCTAAATGTCAAAAAATTGTTATTTTTGTGATTTGAAGTTTTTCAAAGTTCTTTAAATTTATGTCTCCGAGGCGTGAGCCCACAACCAGATACCGAGCGGATTATGAAGATCTGAGAAATCGCAGTGAGTATCTTCAAATGTGACGGTGTTCTTACTAAATTGCGCATGACATTTTGTTACAACTAACCAACAGGTTGGTGTATTGCTAATATTAACATTTCCTCGTCTGAAACTGTGTATATATTTTGATTTCAACGGAGCTATGCTGTCTCTCATATATCTTAGCCGTTGTGGCTTCTATCGAGTGCCGGATTTGCTCGGTGCGGTCTTTTACGTGAAAATAAACAACAGATGGAAATTAAATGCTTCTACGACTTGCTGTCAAGTACCGGAACATCCGTCCTTCTAATGTCAATGCGAAATTATTTGACATTTTAAAGTATCTAGGTAAAGAGTTATTTGACATTTTAAACCGACTATGTAAATAGTTATTTCTTTGCCCTTTGTATGAAACTGACATTACTGACCCTTAGGTATTCTTTAGTACTGTTTATTTATTCTGTAGTGTATTGATTAGGTTGTAAAGGCGTCTTGTCAAAATGGATACATCTGATTGGGTTTTCTGAAAGAGAGAAGAAGCGTAGAACCAATATAAATTCTTGTTAAGTTACAAAAGTTGTAATATAAATTTTAGTAGTTTTCGGGCAAAATACACCGTCAAAAAAAGACAGCTTGGAGATAATGCATTTTAAAAGTTTTGAGATCTTACAATTTAGGGTATTTATTTTTCTCCAAACATTAAAAAAATAATGTCTCTAATGTATGTTTAATAATATCTCGAATATTGATTGCATAGTATAGGATCCATAAACCATTTATATTATCACAAACGTTGGCTTCGCACCTCATTCATATGTTATTATAACTTTCCTTAATATAACTAATAAATATAATACTTTTTTCATGCAGTCAGTTGAATGTTTCTACTTCTACTTTGTTATGATGAATTTATATCACATTTTCCCAATTGTTTTCCTTACATATTTCATAGCTCATCAAAATGACAATTCAATACTCCTTTAAAGTGATGAAACAAAACCTAGGTTAAATAGGTTTTTTTCAAATCTGGTGGATCTCGAGATGGAGTGCAGATTAAATAGAAATCACGATTATTTACAATAAATATTAATTGGATTACTAAGTAAAGATATTAGTTATCTAATCTTATAACCTGTTTTGAGTGTAAGTACAATCCTTCTAGTGCTACAACAGGTGACAATTATGTAACTGGAAATAAAGTTAATTATAGGCAGTTCCGAAACTGGTTTTTAATATATTTTGTAGGTAATTTTGCTTGGAAATCATTCAAGTATGTAGTGAATTTCTTTACAAATAAACTGTATTCTGAAATCTTCACTTTATCGATTAGTCGTTGATTGAAAAATGACATGAACTATTTTATTCTCCCAAAAGAATTAATAATTTTTTTGTAATAATAAGTATATAATGGAAATGTAAGAATATTATTATTTATTTACAGTTTCCTTACATTTTAATATGCGTATTATGAAGTAGGCACCTACCTACATTTTTAATATTTATTCAAAATAATTACTTCCTAAAAAGGATACAGACATGCACTTGTCTTTTTCATGGTGCATTTATTCAAAGAACACAAACGGTCTTTAATATTAATATAATGTACAGAAGAAGATGAAAAATAAACATACCAATTATAAATGTTCACAGAGAGGTTGATTTAAAAAAATCTAAGTACTTAATGAATGTAAACTAAAATATAAAAACAGCAAAACTTAGTAAAAAATATAAATAAATCATAAAAATGAAATTACAACAAATATAATAAACCTATGTAAATTATATTATGCATTATACAACAATATGTATTTATAACTGTTCCCAATAGAGTGGGAAACAGGTTTTGTGGTTGGGACGGGTTAGGGGAGTAGAAGGATGAGGGAATGTTGCCACGCAACCAAAATGAAAATAACAAATTCAGTTAATTTAATCATCATAAAATTGTGTAATTCGCACCTGGACTTTGATATGAACTTCTGTGATCATAGTAACTAGCAGTGAATATGTCAGCGTGTATGACTATATTTGCAAGTTTGTTTTTTTACCAGTTACAGGTCCTATTCATAAATTAATTTCGATTGCAGTTAGTGCTGCTGTCAATGTAGAAAAGGGTTTTCTGTCTGCTATATCGAATCGGTGCGTGGAAATTTATTTTGTTTACGAACTCCGGGCAATGGAAACAATTCCCTTCATATAACTGTAAAATTTTGAGAAAGATAAAAATAAATAATATTTTTTATTTTACTAGCTTGAATAGCCTGTACTCGGTTCCTCGTGACTTTACCGACCGTCAAAAATCATACAATTTTATTTATTTTTAGAATATATTTTTCAGAACTGAATTTATAATTTAAATTACCTTAGTTCTTACCCACCTTCGTAAACATACATAATATTTTACAGCATTGTAAGCTAACCAATTTTGAAATTCTGACAAAAGATAATCTTTCATAAACAATTATTTTTCTACGGGAACTTCAAAGGATCTTCAATATTGATGAAATGTGATTTGCATCAATATTGTATGCATAGCGCATTTCGTTAGTTATTCGTTTGTTCTAAAATTGATTTTTCGCATTTTCTTTGAGTTCTATGCGATTAATTTATTAAAAAAAGTAGAAACAGTAATGAAAATTCAACATTTTATCGTCGAAATAAATTTGTATTTGTGCAAGTAATGGACAGAAAAGTTAATACTCCTCGGCTCCTTCTCCCTCACCCTCCCCAGAGTCCATTCCCACCTCCTCGTAGTCCTTTTCCAGCGCCGCCAAGTCCTCGCGCGCCTCAGAGAACTCGCCCTCCTCCATGCCCTCGCCTACATACCAGTGCACGAAGGCGCGCTTGGCGTACATCAGGTCGAACTTGTGGTCCAAGCGCGCCCACGCCTCCGCGATGGCGGTGGTGTTGGACAGCATGCACACGGCGCGCTGCACCTTGGCCAGATCCCCCCCGGGCACCACGGTGGGCGGCTGGTAGTTGATGCCCACCTTGAAGCCCGTGGGACACCAGTCCACGAACTGGATGGTGCGCTTCGTCTTGATGGTGGCGATGGCCGCGTTCACGTCCTTTGGCACCACGTCTCCTCGGTACAGCATGCAGCACGCCATGTACTTGCCGTGACGCGGGTCGCACTTCACCATCTGGTTGGCGGGCTCGAAGCACGCGTTGGTGATCTCCGCCACTGACAGCTGCTCGTGGTAGGCCTTTTCGGCCGAGATGACTGGCGCGTACGTCACCAGAGGGAAGTGAATGCGAGGGTACGGCACCAGGTTGGTCTGGAACTCCGTCAGATCGACGTTCAAGGCTCCGTCGAACCGCAGGGACGCCGTGATGGACGACACGATCTGTCCTATGAGCCTGTTGAGATTGGTGTAGGTCGGCCGCTCGATGTCCAGGTTTCGTCTGCAGATATCGTAAATGGCTTCATTGTCGACCATGAAAGCGGCGTCGGAATGCTCCAGAGTCGTGTGTGTGGTGAGAATGGAGTTGTACGGCTCCACCACCGCGGTGGAAACCTGAGGGGCGGGATAGATGGCAAATTCCAGTTTGGATTTTTTACCATAGTCCACTGAGAGGCGTTCCATGAGTAAGGAAGTGAAGCCCGAGCCAGTGCCTCCCCCGAATGAATGGAAGAGGAGAAAGCCCTGCAGCCCCGTGCACTGGTCGGCCAGCTTACGGATCCTGTCGAGCACGAGGTCGACGATCTCCTTGCCGATGGTATAGTGTCCGCGCGCGTAGTTGTTGGCCGCGTCCTCCTTGCCCGTGATGAGCTGCTCGGGGTGGAAGAGCTGGCGGTAGGTGCCGGTGCGCACCTCGTCCACCACGGTGGGCTCGAGGTCCACGAACACGGCTCGGGGCACGTGCTTGCCGGCGCCCGTCTCGCTGAAGAAGGTGTTGAACGAGTCGTCTCCGCCGCCGATGCTCTTGTCGGAGGGCATCTGTCCGTCGGGCTGGATGCCGTGCTCTAGGCAATACAGCTCCCAGCAGGCGTTGCCGATCTGGACTCCGGCCTGCCCCATATGCACAGAGATGCATTCACGCTGAAATATAGATTTACGGTTTCTATAGCAACTTTTCAAAACAAATAATATTTTTTATGACAATTGAGTAATTTGTTTACAATAATAATATACTTGAACCCCGACAGCTAAAATAATAAAATAACGATTACATTTTCTTGGTATCGGAAGTGTTCGCCTTTAGAAAGAAATCAGTTTGTTTTCTATTCAAATTAAATGAAATTTCGGATCTGTTATTTTATTATTTACAGAAAAATGTTTATGAAATCAAATCACCATTTAGACCAAATTTTGCAAAATGCTTCTCATTCGGGATCGTAAAAATAAATCTAATGGAATATGCTGAAGGAATAAAATCATATATTTCGCGAACATATATAAATATATTTGATTAAGAGTTGGCTCACCATGTTGATGGATTTCGGAAGAAATTTCTCAAGACGCAACTAAATAAATAATATTAAATCGTTAGGCAAACCGACCAGACAAAACCCAAATTAATACTGAACTGAAAATGAAGAAAAAAATAAGAAGTCGATTTAAAAAAAAAAAACATCTGAGTCATGTTTTCGCATTTTGAAAAAAAAATCATTTGGTTATTAGATACATCAGGGAAACTAACTACCTACCTATCTTGTTCGTTTTTATCAATGGTTTTTATTTGGGAATCAAGTTTTTTTGACGAGATAAATTTCACATAAAATAATAAAATAAATTTCACGAAATCACGTCTAAATTCTACGCGGTATTTTATGCCCGTGTGTGAGTAAACGTAACGTTACTTATAATCTACGCGTTCATAGATGGCGTTAGTTTAATTATTTAAAAAAAATACCCTTTTTGCTATTTATGCTTTAAAATATTAAGTCAAATTATTTGTTTGCGCCACTACATACGCAATATGAATAAATAGTTTTATACTTATAAAAAACTATTTATTTGCATTATGTAATAATAAGTTCATTTTTAGTTGAATGTGGTGACGTCCGTTAGCTTGAGCAAAAATTACACGCCTCGTTGATAATTTATTCCAAAGCCGCTAGAGAAGCTGCGTACATCAACTAAAAAGTATTTTCTGAAGATTTAGCGCAAGCGATTTTAAACTTATTTTTCATACAGTTTCTTTGTAGAAAATACTTTCAAAATTTTCATCGTTTTTTGTATGGAGGACACCGGTGTCCCATCCACAGTAACAGGTAAGCATAACTTGCGAGAAGTGTATTTTAATAAAATATTTAAATTAACGTCGTATGAACGCGTGGATTAAAACTTACGTTACGTTAACCCTTCTCTATATTCCTTGTCCTTAAAATGGTAGAAACATAATTTGCAATAAATTACGAACTTTAAAAAAAGACACAATAAATGATTCATTACCTCCGTTTAATTAGGTTTAATCACCGCTCCCTGTGATTTTAGTAATATAGCTTTTTCCTAAAGTTGCAGAAAACGTAATGACGGTTGGCGCACCCTAAAATGGCATGACGGCCCGCACCCTTATTTTAAATACGTATATGGCCTACGTAACAGCCAAAACCGGTACTGCCTACGCCTGGACACCGGGAAGTTTATTTCTGGTGATGCCAACAACACTTCTTATGACTTCATTATTTCTCGGAAGAAATTATTATTATTCAGACTGTAGTGCGAAATGTTTACTACTCGTTACTCGTATACATTCTCGTGTAGACGATATAAGTTTAGATGGTTGCTTATTTCGTTAAACTACATCTGCCCTGATGATGGACACTGCAACGCTGTCTTAAACGTTGGCTAATGAAGGAGGGACCGTAACACAGCGAAATAACCCAAACATCAAACACGATACTACTTTTGGCCGTGAAAAATTTCAATTCATGTATTTTTTACTGTTTTACATCACTACTGAGGTTTATTTTAGATTTCATTCCAGATTTAAGGTATAGAAATTAATTTGAGTAGTAAAAGTTAAGGTGGTTACAGTATTTAAAAAAAAATACATAATAAAAACACACTTTAGCTTAGGGAAAGACACTTCTCAAAGTTGTTTTGGTTTTAGGTGATTTTATAACTAGAGTATCTCCAAGAATTTTGTCACGGCAAACATGTTACGTGACGCAGTTCCAAGGGTTCAGTTGTCAGTAATGTTGTCCAACCTTCGATAGGAGCTAAAAAAAAGTTGAATATGTCCTAAAAAATGTAAATAAGCCATAATACGCTAATAGATTTCTATATTACCTATTAAATTTTTAAAAAGCATCATAAAATTAAAAACTATTGTCCTCTAATTCTTTGACTGTCTGTTCTGTTCTGTGAAATGATAGATTCTTTCTACAAAAGCAAAGCAAAGCAAATTACGAGTTGACATTTTGCACATCATTATACTAGTACATAGTGTGTATGGGAAGCAGAAAGCTAATGCGAGGTCACAGCGCCCACTGGAAGCCGGATGTGGCTTTTAGCAGAGCCACGTCACAACTGGAGCCAATAGACGAACCTTCCCCGCATTACCGGCCGGGAAGTTATTATTTCCAGAGAGCTTCACCGCTACAGCTTTACTTCCAGAACCAGAGGGCACTGCACGACATTAGAACGGGGATTGAAAGTGTTAAATTGAACTCCATAAAACTGTAGAAATTGGGGATGCCAGTCTCACTGGCTCCAGATGGTTGGGAGCAGTTGGGACTCTTGTGCGGTATTCACATACAAACATTATTAACGTTTTCCAAAATAAACATTTTTGTTTAAGAAATACCATTTGATGTTTTATTCTGACAACAATCTTTTTCTTAATTATGCTTGTGACTGTTCTGCCTTCACGTGACGATACGACCACGTGAAGGCAGACATCTACGTGTTGTTATGGAAGCCTCTAGAGAACTCCTAAAGGAACCGTGCCGATCACAGATTGAATATTTATATGAATAATTAGTGGTGGTTGGACTAATATGACAATATAACCCATTCCACCAACTTTTCTCTTGTTATTATTTGTAAGCAAGAATCAATCGTAAAATATTAAGTAAAATTTTACAAAAAGCTTTGCTTGTTTCAATTTTCAACCCCTTCCCATCTTATCTGGAATCCAATGGCTTAGTGAAATGTAATTTAATGTGTCTTCGGTTCAAAAATCAATCTCCCCTTCAAATTCCCATACATTGAAAAGATGCGTGTCTGAAAGCCATGCTTACTATTGCTGAATGCAAACACGTAAGTAAAACGTACATTCGACCTACGTTCGATTTTATATTACTACAGTGCCATGGCATCAGAGCCGATATCTGAGGCCTTAAAATACATTTGTAAAGACAGCGTTAGACAAAAATAACTCAACAACAAAAGAAACATATCTATTTTCTTCATTTTTTCAAAAGGAAGGCTAGGTATTCAATTCGTAAGAATGCAGAATACAACTATAATAATATACCATTTTCAATCAAAGTTCTGAAACTTCTTAGAAATAGATTGTATGTATGTACAGAATTCGAACACGATCGTTGGTTGTTTACATTGATGTATAATGTATAATATTTGGTGACCGGATAAATCATCACAATGATAATTCATCACATCTTTAAAAAGCTATATAAAGTCATGGAAAGTTATGAAACAAAAACTTTACTAACTGGGTTAAGTAGGTTAGGTTAAAAAAATATATTTTTCATCGTTTCTAATGACTTTATATCACTTTTTAAAAGTGTGTTGAATTGTCACTGTGTTGAGTTATCATGGAACCATAATATTTAGATGAGACATGAAGCGAAAAAATAGGATCCGTTTTTTTTTACCTTCTTTACTGGTTGTTTACGCATTTTATGATCGTTTTACCTTTTAAATAATTTGTTCAACACTGTCGTCAAGCTCGGTTCAGGGCCACATTGATTTATTTATTAATGTCATGACACGGAACATGTAGTTTATGTGTTTCAAGTCCCCAACTTTAATCGTTAGTTTAATTTGTAACGAAACTAAATTATTTGCACGAGAGATTCACAAATTTGAATGACATTGGTTACTACCAAGAAATGTTATAGAAAATACTTTACTGTCAAAAGGGAAGATATCCATGTGTTATAATGAGACCCATTTACTCGTAAATAGTTGCAATTTCTTTAAATCTAAACCTAACTTTACTGTATTCATTTTATTAAGAACCCCAGACTTTTTTTTAATCATTCACAGCCTTATTGATATAAAATCACTTCACAACCGTTAAACGGTGTTTTTGCTACACGTTGTATAATTTCTAATTCGACTTATATAGGTAAATAAAAATGTTAATGTTCGTTAGTTCAAAATCTCAAATCTCCAAAAGTTCTTCAGCTATGCGTGTGTTATTATATGTATACCTATTTAGTAGATGTCGCCTGTGAGAGGTAAAAACATGATTTTTTTTAAAACAGCTTAGTCTGTTAGACATCCATGTATTTTGAAAAAAAAAAAAAAAACAGCGCCATCTGTTGGACTTACAAGCAACACGCGCTATTGTTTTTATATTTGCACAGACAGACTGAGCCTCAGCAATTCGTGGCGGGGTTACTAGTAAAAATGTATTTATCCAGCTGCGTAAGATCTGACATCACAGCCCTTTGGCAGACTCACGCATACGCCTGATGTCTGATGTCACGGGAAAATGACAGCTATGATTTGTGATGTGTGATTTAAAACATGTTTTCGTTAATAATTTCTATTCTAATGACCAATTCACTATTATATTAGTACAATTACACATATTTTCTATTATTTGTGTTATTTTTCGTCAGTTTTAATCCACTAATAATGTAACATAGTTTCATGTTACCAGGAAAGAGAGGTTATTTTGTACATATTATTTTTTAATTGACTTTAACCGCGTGAATATAATAAAACTACCAACAAGAAAATGATTGGAAAACCGGTTAAAAACGCGATTGCAGGCCTTTAACGATTACCAATAATTCTTAGAGATTCTTAATAAATTATGTATCAAAACTCATTTTTCCGTGAACGAATATGCCTTAATAATTTAGAAGCATTAGAAATATCAAAATGAAATTAAAATAATTTCCAAATTTTAAACGAACACCAAATTTTAACAGACAGTTGTATTGTATACCCTTCTACCTAACCTCTACCAACCTGTCTCTGATGCTCTCTCCCTCTATTAAATGCTTTCTATTTCTCTTTTGTTTACCGTATAATCTTCCTCTCTGTTGTAATTTATTTTATATGTCCTGATGAAGGTTGAGATTAACCGAAACCGGTCGACGTGTGTAAAATCAAATAAAGTAGTTTTAAGCAAAGAATTTTTTCGTTTGTGTAAAATATCAAGTCACAAAGTGTTTGCTTTCTTTTATAATTTTTAGACGTTTAAAATATTGTTTGATTATAGTGTAGTGCAGAGTTTCCTTTACCTTACAAATCACGGACCAAGCATTACAGTGGGCTTCACCGGTTAGGTCAATATTCTCATCACATTTGAGACATAATCAATGGTTTCATAGATAGTCAGGATTTCGCCATCTTCGATTACCGTTACCAAATGGCATCGTTCCATTGGATGGTTCTTGGATTCGGCCAATCGCAGTCATTAATTGATAGCGGAAAAGGCTCTGTCGATTTCCCGGCGAGGCTTTCACGCAAATGAAAGAAGGTTCCTCGGAGTGTCCGGCGGGTGATGGCTGTCAGAGTGATGGATGGCCCCGGGCTGGTTTGATCACGCCATGTCGCCGTTACCGTTACCGTCACATTCATTACTTGCGGCCAATCATCGCCGAGTCATCCTAAACCTTGCAAACTGTAATCGCAACATTAAAAAATTGGAACTGTGGTGATTACTGAGCTTAGCATTGTCTTGTTTTAACTCGTCTGTTTTGTATTTCGTCTGCCTGTAATCTTATACGTTCTGTTTCAAGAGGGTTGGGTAGGGGATGGTAGTATCTGGGGGTTAGTGTTTCCAGGAGTGACGGACGTAACGCACACTGCGGTGTAAGGCGATGTTCTGAAAGAGTCCTGCTGGAGAGGTCAAAAGGTCTCCCTCAACTAGTCTCTTCCGATCCGGCCTGCCACGCAGTTGGTGGGCAGGAAGCATCTGTCGCCAAGATCCCGATATACCTCACCACATGAACCATTTTTACATTCTTATTCGCATTTAAAAAAATATATTTTGGTACCTACCTGTCTGATGAAAGATAGTGACATTTCTTTAGATAAATTGTCCTTGACAGTACACAGAGAATAATTATTCTTGGTGACCATACCTAATATATCGGAATATATGTTCATGCACCTGTGTAGAAAATATAATGATTTTTATGATCGATTTGTCAATGTAATAATAAATTAGGTGTATGGTTTGATCTGTCTACCTGATCGTATCGTTGTTTTTTACTATGTTAGTAGTATTAGGTGAATAATTTTAAATATGTTTTTTTTTCTTTATCATGACGGGACTGGGTCATGTCAAAAATTGATGTTGCCATGTCATCGTGAGAAGGATCAATAATAAATTGGAAAGGGTATAGTTTTGCCCCGATCCGACATGATTACTGTTAAGGAAAATAAAGGTGACTCACCAAATTCAAATTGGTGCTTAAAAAAAAGGATTTGAAATATAGCTCAATTAACATGTTTCTAAGGGCAACCTCTACGTTCTAAGGTGCGCCGTTACTTTTGTCAGACGAGTATTCGAGGTTTTCTGTAACCCAACCAAAACTCAACTTTTTCACTTGATTTGTTTATTTATTAATTATAACGCCCTGTTGGGTTTTTTTATTATTATTACATTGTACATGGTTTACTGCATACGATACAAAGTTTAAAAGTTTTAAAGGTTTAGATGAAAATTAGGTAATAGTAGGTATAAAGATGCATTTACGTATATGTAATATATAAGAAAAGAAAACAGTAATCATTTTTACCAGCAGATGGCATATAAATAATATAATAAAAAATAATACAGCTTAGGCTCATTATATATAATTTACAAGGAAATAATATATAACGAAGTGCATGCAACAGAAAATGAAAAGAGAGGAACGAGTTTTTACATCTCTAAATAGTATGCAGTAAAATCACTATCCGCGTCTGTCTGTTTGTGCGCTTAGTTCTTCTAACCTACGCAACGTATTTTGATAGGGTTTTCACTATCATTTAGAGAACTTCTCCCGGAAGGTTTATTATATTCTATATATTATATTATATAGAGAAATGTCGATGTTTTGTAAACAAGTCGTAAAAAAGTTTTTTTGGATGCTCACATTGCTAACGCTGGCTAAACTTTATGAAATACCTTAAAGTAATGTACGACGGAATTGTACATCTCAAAAAGGTCTACAGAAATGTCTTGGGTGGTATATATCTATTTCCTAAGAATAACCCAGCTAGTTGAAGATAAAAGAGCTCCTAAATAATAATATGCCAAGTAAAAATGTCATTCATTTAACTATTAAATACTGGTTAACTTATATATTAAATATGTTGATATGATTTGAAAGGTGGTAAGTCCCGGAAGTTGCAGAATAATATATTTTGTCTGGTTGCTCATTTTGATACTTAACAGTTGATTAGGTACAGTTCACAAAAGTCTTGTTCGGAGTCAATAATTTAAAATATACATTAGATCTGGTTAACCTGAAGAAATCACAATACGCTACTGGCCTGTGGATAATCTACCAATAGGTCCACGTCCTCGTTAGTGTATTCAACGTCCCTGACCTTTCCCTGTCCAGTCGCCCATCACCCACCCCGCTGTCACTACACTGTTATGGCCGAGGTGTTACAATGGATTGAGTCCATGATTGACGAAACATGGAAGCCACGTTTTACTAACTGTCCAAACCACACAAAGTCTAAGTAAAAGTATTTCTTCGATTAAATCTTAGACTGCAATTCGTTTACAATTATTTTGTCGCTAAAACGGAGAGTCAATATAATGCTCCAAGGTAAATTCGTACCTTTAAACCGTTTCGAATAATCGATTCAGATACACATAAATTATAACACAACACAATCTGAATATCACAAAATAGTGAACATGCATCCAACGATGGACCTGTTATTCCCAGATATCTAAATAATTCGGTTACAGAACCTTAGAAAGCAATGTCCCTAAAATTCATTACAACATCTTACCAAACTTGTGAAAAAATTGTGGACAAATTTTCAGAAAAAAAATAATGCTGATAAATGGTTACATCAAAAAGATTTTTGTGTATATGTTTTCTCTGAACTTCGTACTTTTCTGATTATATGTAAATTTTTTGTTGTTTTGTTGATGTTTGTCTGATGTTGATGTCTGGAAAATCTCAGATTGACCAGCTCCTCACCCATACGAAGAATCAATAGGATAACAAACGAATTGATAAAATGTACCGTTATAGGATGTGATACCGTTGTTAGGATAGTTTCATTGGCCAAAATATTTTTTTTTGTTGGCAGCGTGCTACCATTTAGACCGATTCTCTGGTCAGCCTCTATAGCTGCATTTTAAAACGTGGTCGTCCAATGACTAGGTATCATCATTTTAATCGGCGCTTCGGTTCTTGGGGGTCCTGGCCGCCTCCGCCTCAACTCCTACTCGTCTCCTAATTTCTCTCTCCAGCTATTTATACCTATGGATGTCGTGTTCACCTCCGCTCCGTCCAGCCACCTCGTGTAGGCTTCCCAGCACTTCTTCGTCCTGCAGCCGTATTTTAAAGAAGCCTGTTTTAAGGTTGGGTGTCTCCTAACCTTCGTAGAGTTTTGTGGGGTTGAAAAGCGGGGAGGCATTAACACATATTTTTTAAAGTATTATAATATATATTCATAAACCCCCATACCAGGTTAGTAGTAAATCAAATCAATGCAACGATCTTTCATCACAGCAAATTAATCGGTGATCCAATGGAAAAGTAATCCGACCCTCGCAACATGGGAATGTCCCTGGTATGATCGAAAAACCCGAAACCAAGTAATAAGCTATCAATTGTTTAAATAAAAAAATCTTAAATGGCCGGTGCTACTTTGGCAGTGTTGGAGGCGCGCCTCAAAATACACAACGTACTACTATGTCAGCTTTAGTTAATTTCGATTCCATGTGAATCTACCCACTCTCTTCCACCTACATGATATCAGTGGCTGCCAGAGGCGGACAGTACGTCTGCCTCACTAATGTATTTTGTATTCCTCTGCAATATGTAGCTCGGTGAGCGGAAATCAATCCACGTGTATAAATACAACCAGTCCTAGTGGTACTATTTAAATTGAAGTAACGTGAGTAAGTAGGCTTGCACTGTATTCTGGAAGTATGGATACGTGTATCTTTTTTTCCCTTTTCTCCTGTATTTTTAGGGGAGGCACAGCGTTTCCTGGTTCATTGGATAAACCGCTGCTGCTCATCCTTGCTACTTGTCGTGCCCACCGGAACCGTCCTAGTTTTATAAGATTATTTTTCATTGACAAAGGGTCTAATCCATCAGAGTGTAAAAGATCCACCGGTATACCGGTATAGCATCTAGCATTGTATCGCGAACACTGTCTGACATTTCGCCAACATTACGGGCCGTGTCTCACTGAACTTTCCTGAAACTATTAGAATTTCCATACAAGTGGCAAGTGGGCCAAAGCCTTTCCGCGGATAGTCCGGGTGACCTTTCCCAGCGTGATATTTGCAGCCCCCGGGGAACGTCCAGGAGCTTACATTTGATTCACTTAACTCAAAAATGTCTTAAATAGAAGAGCTGATACGTGATGGGATATTTCTCAGAAAATATCTTAAAAATGTACCCTTAGCGGAAATACTTATGTGAAGATTCAATTTCACCATTTTTTTATTAACTATCTAGATTGAAATAATATTTGTTTTATGTGACCAAATAAAGTTATGATTTTCACCCGCTTTCACTTTGGCAATTACCGATAGTTTTTTTTTCAAATGTTTTTGTTTTTCAACCTTCAAGGTTATCAAGGCCATCATTTCAAATGGAGAGTTTATGACTTAGTTTTACGTGTACCCCTAGATGACAATATATCGCTCAGTCGCGTTGGTGCATTAAAAAGTTCATATGCATTACTTTTTGTCATTCGCTGTGTTTTCGACCATTTTTCTCCAATATGTCTTTCAAAACCAGTTCTTTTACCTTTGTTAAGAACTCTTTCAATTTGGATATAATGAAAATGAAAAAAAAAAACATTTTTAACGTTGTTGTTTTGTGTTATTTTCCTAGTAAAATTATTGCAAATTATGGTTAAATGTTTTTATGCTTCGAAAGTCTTTTCATAGGCGTTTCGTGCGTTGCATTATAGAAAAATCAACACATTTTGTTTTGTCTTTGATGCAATTGACAGCTAACCTTTGTTATATTCGAGTATAATCTATTGTGTATTCTGCGATGGAGAACTATGTCACGGTTCCGTGGACTCTTCTCAGCCAATACCTTTTTAGTATCCAAAGTGAAAGTGAATTCCTTCACCCGTGTTATTTATTGCGCCACTGCATCATTGGTGAGTTTATATTCATTTATTAATTGTTTCATGTTTTTTGGAGTTCAAGTAAAAGAATCATGTTCTCCGGGACTGAGAATTTTATAGGGTAAAGGTGGAAACACATTATTAAAACCCGACGCGACCCGATGAAACGCGATGCGTGTTGAGTCGAATCAAATGTATTGTTTTCTTATGACCAGAATCACACTATGAACATCCGACGCGACGCCATGTCGGATGTTCATAGTGTGTTTCTGGTCATAAGAAAACAATACATTTGATTCGACTCAACACGCATCGCGTTTCATCGGGTCGCGTCGGGTTTTAATAATGTGTTTCCACCTTAAGTATTGTTAGAAGTGTGGTCAGAAGCGAATGGTTGCGGTCCTCCTCAGTTTTACTTATTCGTTGTATCACGATTTTAGTGTTTCGAATTTATTATTACTACGCAAACCTATTTCTGTCAGTGATTGAACATTGATGAGTTTATATATGCATTTTGTTATTCGAATCAAATTCGTACCCTTTTTCGAAGTTGTAGTTTTATCTTATCTTATCTTTTTCCGTTTATGCCATTTAATCCCATTCGTAAAAGAAGACCGCGGTCGAGAATTTAATTTCCCCTCCAACCAGCGTTGCTTAGTGGAATTGTTTGACATTTATTTTGTGGAAGTTCCCGCCAAATTTGAAGTCCGGAAGTGAGCGCCGATTGGCAGTTTACTTGGGATGACCCGTTTCCTCAGACGGAAGCCAGCGGGCGTTGACCTCGCTACGCCTCATTAAAATTACCTGAAAATCACAAAAATAAAAATTATGCAAATTAAATTAGTTTTATTAAATCGTCTCATTCAGCTTGGAGTTTCGCTTTGTATAAAAAGTGCCTATAAATTCGCCTATAAAGCCTATAAAGCCTATAAAAAGTGCCCATTTTTGGTGTAGTTTGGTACATTTTTGAACTTGGGCCAAATTAGTGCCATTAGCCTTACACGAAACTGTTAATTCAGCGACTGTAACTTTAAATAATTGGTACCTAACTTCTCACCTGAAATATTTAGGTATAAGCTCCGGAATTATCTTAATTTTATTTTGATACGGTCACACATCAACTAAAATTTCCCCCTTACTCGGTACTTAATTTTACGTTGTACATACTTGGTTTTATTACTATGTAATAAAATGGAAAAATGTTAAATTAAAATAATACTACACTTATCCTTTTTATCCCCCTAGTAATTATTTATTTAGTAAAAAAGGGGAATGTAGAATAATAGTTTTATACATATCTGAAACCAGTACGAATGCATCTCAAAAATGATTTCAGTCCGACACGGGTGGGATGCAATCTAACTTTGTAATTATAAAATAAAAGCGATTTGGCTTTGATGAGTGCCTTTGGTCTGATCAAAACTTTATGCATTATGTTCTATTCAAATAATCTCAGAAAATAATAATAAATCATATGCAGAAATGTTCTTTGCCAACAACCTAAATAAATGCACAATTGCAAAAAAATGTTTCAACTTTCATTCACGCCGAAAGATGGCTATTTGCGCAAGAGGTAACTAGTTTTCTTTTAAAATAGGCACCAAATACTATTATTTTTGTATGTAAATGGCTGACAGTGGAGGTGCGCCCTCTTTTGCTGTTGATAAAAAAAACTTGTTTTGTGTTTTCGTGAAATATTGACAGTTTATTTACTAAATCCCATATATTAGGCCAGTGCAATTAGCGCCAAAAAGGGGGTCGCGATCGAAGTAATTCTGGTAGTCCCAATTTTTTTATATGTTATATAAACTGATCCCCTGATGTAAAATCTGAGTTTCCGACCTTGGCGCACCTGTGCTCGCGCCGCCATTTTGAAAAAACTGGCCGAAATCGGGCCAAAATCTAGTTTTTCCCAAATATCTCATTTCCAATGCAAATTTCGGCTAAAGTATCTTAACAAGTATAATAGAACATAAAATAACCTACAACTTTTGTAAAGGCAAATTTCTTTTATCTCTAATAGGTACCGAGGTAGAAAGTCGTAAAGGTGCGTATATTTTTGAAAAAACAAGTTTTTTTCGCGACTAGGTTTGGTTTTTTATAAATACCTCGTTTCCAGTACAATTTTGTGAAAAATTTATTGATACTAATTTTGTAGAAAATAAAATTTCGTTAAAGAAATAGGTATATAATTTATATTTTTATCTCTATTACGTATCCAAACTCTAATCCACCAAAACCAGGCTAAAAATTGAAACAGAGGTTAGGTGTTTTAAACTTGGCATTCCTTGATTTTATTTTTCTTTAACAATTCTTGTTCTAAGAACATATACGTTGACAACAATCGTCATGCCTGTGTCAGATCTAGCTATAAATATAGTAGATTGACTATTTCAGCATATCAGTCGCCATACATTCCCAATGGGAATTCCCACTAAAATAGGCCAAGCCACTACATTTGTGCTCGCAGCTTGGTCTGACATGCCTATTAACGTAATCACAACATACATTTAAGATTATTAATACAATTAAGATGATAAGGTACATAAAAACGATAAAAAATTGGTATTTTCGTAAAATTAACATTTATTGACATTCTTTTCTTTATTAGTTAAGTTGTCAGCATAACAAAAAATAAAATTAATGCTAGATCAGTTTAGACAGAAGTACGAGCCCTTGACTATAGTTTCTTACTTCTGGCCCTGAATAGCTTCTTCATCTGTCTTATCACCCAAATTTGTGGCTAAGAATTTGGTAGCGGTTATGTACCGTAGTCGTAATATTGTATGCGAATCAGTTTGTGCTTTTGTGGTTTTGACACAACTATTGGGGTAGCTGTGATTGATAGTTAGGATGGAAAGGATTCTGACTTACCCGACTTTCTTTTCGAACGTCATTATATATTTGTGGGACACTGCGTGATCATCGCTGCACAAGAATCGCTTAATTAAACGCACTGAGGGTCACTTTACACGTACACTGCACAGGTTTTTTTAATGGACTCTTCGGGTAGAGATAAATTGTTGCATTGTACTCGTAGGTACTACACACTGTCAGACAGGGACGGGTAATTGAGTAACAGGTTGGGTGGGGAATGCAGGTACATATGTTATAGGGAAATGCATATAGTTGCGTCAATATGTACGGTATGTCATTATGCCTGAAGATCACTGACAACTTCTAGGCAAACTTCAGACGACTGTGATAATCTGAAATCGTAACATTATCGTAGAGCGTTGTTTCTTACCACATCACACTAAAAAACTTTCCTATTTAATTATCCTGTGGTTTTGAGTTGTTATTTTTTTGTAAGATTTTAAACACGTTTTCCATGTAGACTATTGATTTAATGGGAAACGTGAAAATCTTCTTAATTATAAAAAAAATCAGTAATTCAAAGTAGTCTACCGATATCGTTGAAAATTTCAAAGTTTGTTCTTATTAGTACCAGGAGTGTTTGGAAAGTGGTTTGAATGGTAAAATAAGTCGGGGACGCTCGAGGAATACTAAACTCACTATCTCTGCACCGGAATAAGACACGGAGACGAATTAAAGTCCATGTAATGTAGTTTTCTTGACAATAACATTTTCATATACAGTAGGGAATGGTGGAAGAAATCGGAAACGCCCTTGAAAGATATTAGCAATAGTGAAGTATTGCGGGGTCGAGTTATGGTAAACTTTTAAATGTTGTAAATAAATATTTTTAAAATCTGTAGAAAAACAAACAAAGTGTTTGCGCTACTATAAATAATTTATGTGGCTTCATCTTTATTTCGTTGTCGTGCTAACGTGGAAAAAACACTTGTTTATTTATATGTTAAGAGGTATTTATTTCAACCACTAATCAAATTAATGGTGGTTTCCACAAATTTCACATATTATTAAATTGGATATTTGTTTTGTTAAAATAAAAAGAACCACAATAATATCTGCTTTCAACATTTCACAAAGGTTTTAAATAAATATAGTTCATTTCCAACTTACACGCTCATACCTCCATACCATAATCTTGTCCTGTCAGTGTTATACAACCGCATCTAACGAGTTTCCCGGGGGTGTATCGGCCCTACAGACGATCCGACTTGTAGAACCGACATGTCGGGTCAGATCGTGTGTAGGAAAAACCGCTGCAAGTCTGCAAATTGGATCGTGTGGATGGCCTATAAGGCTGGCCGCATACATACGTTTTCCGTATTCGATTTCCGAATTCGTTTTCCGTATTCGGACATCCGAATGCACGGAATCAGTATAAAATACGTTAACTGCCGCACACGTTCGTTTTAGTTTCGAACGGAACAAATTCCTTACGCACGTTCCGAATGCAACCGGCGCGTTCGGAGAAACCGAATGGAAAAAACCTAATGACGTCATGTGGAACGCAGCTCTTGCATACATTTTGTTTGTGCCGACGCAAACGTTCGGAAATTTCCGTTCAGTAATTCAGTGTTGCCAACGGATCTTGACCTAATATCGCCGTTTCTCATACATAAGGTAGCGTAAAGTAGCCGAATTTGCTGTTAGGTGGGACATGTTTAAAATTGATGTTTTTGAAGTAGCTTAATTGGCGACCGCCTTTTAGATTTTTTCGGCGCCGATTCTCGCTCTGAGTAGCCTGTCGCAGTCAGAGTTGAATAGGAATCTCTTGACGTGAAAAGAAATATTGTAGAATGTTCATGCAAAGAAAATCCCTCTATTTCAAACTATTATTTCGAGATAAGCATCCTCGAATAGACGGAGAGATAGAATACGGATTACAACTTCCGGGAATCTTTTCTTATTAAGTTATTTGTTTCTATTTTTGTTATGATCATGTTTTCCCGAGAATGTTCCCATCTTCCGATGAATCTAGCAACTGATATAACTGACTGATATAAGATTCCCACGGACAACAATCATCCTCCTTCTTGAGCCGAACGTTCGGTGAGCTTTCTAGTGTTTATTATCAGATAAGATGTGTAGAATGTATAAAGCCGTACAGGTAAATCATTTTAAAGAGAAGCTTCCTTGCGTAGTGGTTGGTGTACTGGACGGTTAAAAAAATAATTTTATTGATTAATAATTTAGCTTTTGTTGGGAAACTGAAGAAACAGAAAACATTAAAAATAACACTGTCGAATTTCAAGGAAAGAGGGTACTGCGGGCGGGTGTTCCAAACTAGTTCGATTTTTTATCTTCAAGCATTCGATACTATCGGTGTGCACAAATACATAAAAAAGGGACCTCTTTAAAGTGACTTTTTAACATGTGTATGATTGTGTGTTAATGATACAGATTACAGCGCCGTATTCAATAAATTTACCATTAATTTCTTGGAAAAAACCTCCGGGTTCCAAGAAGTGGTGATTTGGCCGTCGACCCTATTAAAAAATAAGTTTACAGCTAATGAAAAGAGGTTTTCGCTTAGTGACAAGACAACTCATATTTAAAAATAAAAGGTGATTTATTGACTAGGAATCTGCCTTCAATCACTCCGCCAACCCCCGTGTCTTGAGTGACGTTTGCTTTAGCCGAGGCATTCCTTGTTGCGACCTTAATTTGTGGAGCCCACCCCGTAATGGTCTGTTATTCAATCTGTCAGGCGGAGGGTGCGGCCGCGGATTGCGTGTGCCTTTTTATGATTAAAAATTAACAGAGCGGTCGCGTGACCTCAGAGGCTTTAGCTCGCCACACTCCCTCAGTCCTCTGGACTCTGGACACTCTTGGATTCAGGGCTGCGCCAAGTCTACACGGACTTACCTGATTGTTGCTAATCTATTAAGAATCTCTTAAAATTATTTTTAATTCCGGTTAAAAACCGGATTGCAGGCCTTACTAATGAATTAACAGACTTCCCGATAAACTTTTAGTAAATCTTCTCTAAAGAGAAGTCTGTTTGTGCGCTTAGTTCTTAGTTTTCACTATCATTTAGAGATTTTTTTCCGGAAGGTTTACATATGGAATATATACTATTATATTTATAGAAAGCAGTGAAAAGTCTATGTTTATCATAGAATTCAAAACCTTAAAACTTTACTCCAAATCAATCACAACCCCGAGCAACCCATACCCGGAGAAAAAATTTACTGATATAAAATATTGATAATTTACTAAGAATCTCATCAAATTATTCGTATTCCTGTTAAAAACGGGATTGCAAGACCTTTAACGGATGAATTGGCAGGTTTCCTTATAAACTCGCCGTAATACGAATGTGTTATGGCGGTGTCAAAACGTAATTTATTTATTTATTCATTTATTTAACGCCCAGAGGGCTTTTACATGGTTGGTAGTATAATTTTAATTTGACAAATACTTTCAAACATAAAAAATAAGAATAAAATTACATTTGATAAAAGCTATGTAACAAGTTATACAAACACAAGAAACAAAAACAGAAAATTACAGCTATTTGTAGGTTTACATGATGTGTTTAGGAGTATTGTTGAAATAAATGTTTTAAATGATCCACAACGTACTTACATGTTTATATGATGATGTAACATATAATTGTTATATATAAATACATCGTTGTTACATCATGTAATTAATTAAATTAAAATGTAAATAATTAAACGTACTTACATGTTTATACTAAATGTAAAGATGTGTCCAAAGTAAGTTATTTTATTCAAATTATTATTTTTAGTTTATTATCCCGTGTTGCGATTCTTCATTATTTAGCCAATGTTTAGTTACAGTATCAATCATCAGGGCATCAATTATCAATCATCACTGAAAACGAAAAGTTATAAAAAAAATCATTTGATTGAATTCTTGTGGGTACTTTCAGAAATATTTTTATTACTACTTTTAGTGTTTTAATGAGCTGCTTCGTGGGGGTATTTGAGGCAAATCCCAATACAATAATTCCATACTCTATACGCGTTTGGCAAAGAGCATAGTAAACTTTATACAGATCATTTTTACATATTCATAGTACATGAGCTTTGAAATGCATGAAATAAAATGACTTTCATAAGATAAAATTACTTTCATAAGATAAAGTGACTTTCATAAGATGAAATGACTTTCATAAGATAAAATGACTATCATAAGATAAAATTACTTTCATAAGATAAAATGAATTCATAAGATGAAATGTCGTCAGCAAACTGATGATTTTTTTCCTTTGGTGGGCAGGTTATAGATGTTGTGTTTTGAACTCTCTCCTAATGCTTGAATATCTGCCCTGATGATGAACACTGGAACCCTGTCCGAAACGTTGGCTAAAGAAGGAGTAGGCGCAACACGGCATAAAAACCAATAAATGAATCAAAACACGATTGTAGTAGAAGTACGTATATTTGAATTTGGTTTGGATTTTATGACGCTCTCATGATTTTTATTGAAATGGCTTATCTTGATAAAGTTGTGCTTAGTAACCAGATATCAATAGTCAATAGCCACATACTTTGTCACCCATAGTGCCGCTTTCTCCGGGCAGTAGAGACCCGAAGTATCACATAAAAACATGTTCACCTACGTGTATTATGATAAGCTTCTTCTAGTATTTAGCCCTCACTCAAATTGCCCCGAACAAACAGACTCATCCACATTTCCACAGTCCCTACAGTGACCGTATGGGTTTTAATGTTTTTATAACATGTTTGAGTCTTTTTAGAATTACAGAAATTTAATAAATATTCGTCGTGCGCGGCCCTACCTGAGCGTCGAAACCTCCATGCAGCTAATGAAATTGACAGAAGACCACAAAAGACAATAGCAAATTTGCTCAACGGGACTGCTATTCCAGCTATTAGTCGCTCTATAAGTAAATGACGCGGGGAGTAGTGAAATGATAAATGGAAAATGGCAATTACAAATTTAAAAAAAAACCTTTTTCACGCTAGGGCCTACTCACTGACGCTAGCAATGATGTATAAGTATATAAGGTAATTTCATTGGCCGTTGGGTTTGGTTTTCTGAATTTACGAGCTCAAATTGAAAACTAGTTTGGTAGTGTGGGTCCAGTTGGACTATTGGAGTTATTCTATTGTTGGCGGTGGGCAGGGCATGTAATTGGATTGGATTCTAAATAATTTCACCCAACCTCTAATATTATCACTTCTTCTTTTTATTTGACATTTCCAGGATCTAATTGACAAAAAATGAAGGCTTATCATTTGTTGCACATTAAAAAACAGTTTTGTGTAGACTTGATTTTATTTAAATAAAAAACAACATGATATATTTTTTATTTTATTTAAATGCAAAGTAAGGTAGTTTATTCACATTTGTCCTCATTGGGTATTCCTGTTCCGAGGCGGACTGTAGGTTGTTTTATGGGTCTTAGTTACATCATGATTTCCTCAACTTCGTGTATGTTGATTTTCTAAAAAAAAAAACTTCATGTTTATTGTCTGTAAGTTTTGTTGACGTTACTTCACAATTTTAATGATTTCCTCATCTTCATGTTTTATGAAGCCATATTTTGATGTCGTTTTTAAACTTTTTTTTTATCTGTTTTTTTTTTTTAAATTTCATTTGGAAGGGTATTTATTATACATATAGTTTTATAGCCCGGAAATTATGTTTTTTTTCTGGCAAAAACATCTATTTAATTTTGTGATGTTCAGTGAGGTTTTTGTAGTGTAGGTGTGTTGGTCGGTAGGGTACTCATTTTTTCCTTTAAATTTGAGTAGAGCATTTTAAAAGTAGAGGTATATAATACTGAAAACGAAAAGTTATAAAAAAAATCTTTTGATTGAATTCTTGTGGGTACTTCCAGAAATATTTTTACTACTATTTTTAGTGTTTTAATGAGCTGCTTCATGTAAGCATTTGAAGCAAATCACAAAAATTCCATACTCTACGCGTTTGGCAAAGAGCACAGTAAACTTTATACAGATCATTTTTACATATTCATAGTACACGAGCTTTGAAATGCATTAAATAAAATGACTTTCATAAGATAAAATGACTTTCATAAGATAAAATGATTTTCATACGATAAAATTACTTTCATAAGATAAAATTACTTTCATAAGATGAAATGTTGTCAACAAACTAATGATTTTTTCCTTTGATGGGCAGGTTATAGATGTTGTGTTTTTAACTATCTATTGACCTATCTATATTATCTATATTGGAGCCATAATGAATATTTATTGACGCTGGAAAAAATAGGAATTTTCATTAAAAAAACATATTTTCCGTGCCTACGTAACATAACATGTCAAAATCAAACGTCAGCAGCTTTCGCTGGAACACCGCCAAGAGTTAAAAAAATATTTATAAAGTTAAGATAAAAGGGATAAAACCTGCATTATTACATTCAACTCTTAGTTAGTAAAATAAAAAAAATAATTCAAGCATAAGCTACTCTTTTAAAAATGATTTTTTTTCTACAAAAAAAATAAAAATCACGCCTTAATGTTATATTTTTTTTTAATATTTAAAACTCTGTAGATTCTAAAAAAAAGTGCTTTCGGTCTTTAGTTCCTATTGTGGTCGCCTGAAAAGTTAACTGTGTTAATTTATAGCTAAGTGTAAGAATTTGTATATCGTTATATTTATTGTTATCATGTTTAATTTGTAGATCTCCATTTTAATTTTTGGTTTTTGCTTTTATATATTCCATAGAATTATTATTTAATTTACAAAATACAGTTTAGTATCAAACAAGTTCTGCTGTGTAATTTTTATTACGCGTGACAGCTGTTTCGCCCTCTTTCCATTTCGCCCTAAATCATTTTTGATAACGTTTGATAACTAACAATTTGATAATTAACCTTTTGATAATGCCTTCGGAGGGCGAAACAGCTGTCACGCGTAGTAATAATTATACAACAGCACTTGTTTACTAATAAACTGTTTTTGTAAAATGAATAATAATACTATTGAAAACATAAAAAAAAAAAAAACAAAAAAAATATATCAGTGTTCTCAGGTTCGATTGCCGACGAAGAAAAAAAAATCGAAGTCGTTTATTATGTCTGAACTTTTAGGATTTGGTGTGCAAATGTACTTGTGACAAATCTTCAAAATACCTGGTTCCTAAGTATTTGTAAATATCATACGTTACAAAATACTCACAAGTATTTTAAACTGGGTCTGAGTATTTATTACTTTCTGTCCTCAGTCCTCAGATACTATAATCCCCAGGTAGGTATTGTGGGGAATAACCTTTCACAGAAATTTTCTAACCACCCCCCCCATGGATTCGAATAATTATCGGGGGGAATTAATTTTACGTAGATAATTTGTGGGGAATTGTTGTGAGCAGAAATTATCTAAGTACAGCGAGTACATGTACAAAAAATACCTGTTAAAAATACCGGTTACAAAATACTCGTATTTTATACTGGGACTGAGTATTTATTACCTTCTGTCAGTCCCCAGATACTATAATCCCCAGGTCGGTATAAAATACTTTTGAGTATTATGTAACCGGTATTTTTAACAAGTATTTTTTTGTACACGTACTCACTGTACCTAGTAACGAAAAATACTCACAGGACCACCTCTACTATCGCAAGGTAGATGGATAAATCCTGGGGAGGAATTTATTTATGCGATGGTTAAAAATCAATGACGTTCCAATATTGTGACGTCGTTGATGAAAATCATATAAATTACGAGCAATAATTTATTAACGTTTCTTGTATTGACGCGTGCGGTGGGGCTTTGTGTACGGAAAAGGCAGGTTGTTTTGTTTGCCAACATTTGCAAATATTGTGTTTTCCATTGTTTGGTTGCGCCGAGCGCCATTATCGATTAATTAAAACATAAAAGCTGGCTTCCGTTGTAATAGTGACTATCATTTTATGTAAGTTTCCTAATGTTTGTCAACCGGTGAACATCGAGAACCCATTAATGTTGGTTCTTCGTTAACTATCCCGCAGCCAAGTGGGGGAGCAAGTAGTACCCAAAATTACTATCCTCCTTATTTTAGCTTAAATACTTGACATATCATTTTAGTATTTTACGTTTTTCTGCGCAAATACATAAGTTACCATTAATAATTGATTGAATAATTGGGATTTCTATTAGTTTAAAACCCCATAAGATGGGGTTTTAAACTATAGAAATCGTTTAAAACCCCATCTTATATAGGGATGGGGTGATAATGCGTGGGGTCGCCGGAAGACCCACTTGGTTACAGACGTTTTGTTTGGCATCTTGGCCTGTCAAGAGTTAAGTATGTGATTCTATATGTACGTTTTTAAGAATACTTTAATACTTGGCTAATTTTTCAATTCAAGGTGGCTTCACTTTACTTATTTTAATTCTGTAATGTATTTAACCACTCGGAGGGTACAGATGAAGACATAGGATTGTTTAATGTGTCGTTAAAACAAACTTATACACTAAACTCAAATTATTTTTCCTTAAAGACTAATAACTAAAAACAAATTAATATTTTTACCTCCTGGTCAAAAAAATGAAGGATTTTCCAAATGAAAAAGGAAAATAGTATCTATGTAGGCGGGAGATTAATTATGTACCATGCAAGTGACAACGCTTGTGTTTTTGATCGTAAAAATACCAACCAAAAGTTTTCATGTATAAATTAAATATAGATAATATCAAAAATCACTGCTTCACACAACTATCACACCTTCTATAGTTTATACTTTGTGTTTATTTATCTAGAGTTGTTTTTGTAAGAAAATAATTAAACAGTTTCTTGCAATTTTAGGCGGAATGTTGTCAGGATTTAAAGAACATATAATGGTACGTATACATTTTCGAACCGAAACGTGAGTCGAGCCAAGAATTACGGGAAAGGAACGAAGCAACTGCAAGCGGCGCTCGCGTTTCGCGCCATTTGAGGTTGCTTCATTCCTTTGAGCTTCAGTTCGACAGTTCGGCTCGCGTATGTACACGTAGCATTAGTAATTTTTGTTTGTTTGATATTTAAAGTTCCTAATAGTTGCTATTGTTAGCTTTCTTTTGACTGAATTTTATGTTGACTCGAAATCGAACGCCAAGCTTTTGTACCATTTATGCAGAGCCATAGAATCGTGAGATTTTTATCACATATATAGCACACGTCATAACGTTGTTTGGTTTTTGACAGCAATTTCCCCCGGGGGAGATTTCCGTATCGCGCGGTGACCTTACCCCCTTAACACGCATATTATTGCTGCCCTAATTAAAGTAGGTTCCGAACAAATACCTATTAACGAATTTTAAATTTGTAATATATCATATTTTTTGGTATCTGCTGCTTTATTGATAAAATTTGACATTATTTTAAAGAGTTTTTTTTAAATTTAAATTTCATTGATTTATTTTGTAATTATTTACACTGCAATATTTAAAGACTGTGTGATTTATATACATAATCTTCTATTCAAGTTATGTTATTACTTCAGTTATATGAAGTAACTGGGCGATAATTATATAACAAAAGAATTTTAATACAACTTTCACAGAACTTTGAAATTTTGATGAATGGTTCAAATTCTGTGAATCAACTGAACCTTTGCGTGAGTACCTACGTAACATTCTAAAAAAAGTTTATCTTATTTTCAGTACGTAATATAATGAATTTATGCCGCCGTTCTTTCAAAAGGCGGTGTGATGGTCCTGCCCTAGTAGTTGCCCTCCAATCCGTTGTTCGGGGTTAGATTCTCGGTGGTGGATTTTTTTTTAATTAACAAAAAATATTTTTATATAAAACGTATCTACATATATTTTAAAATACATTTTTTAAAATTTTAATATTAACTATTTCCGGTGATATTTCACGGGTCTGTGCTAGTTTAGTTATAAGGCCGATTAATCACCTTTTTCAAGTGGTGTCGATCTTAATAATTAGTATTTGGTAGGTATACACATTTAGCATTACAAAAAATAACTTAAACGGTGTTTGTTACACATTGTATAAAGACTGTAAAAGTTTAGATTTTAGTTGGTACTAATAAAATATCTTTAACTTTATGCATGTGTGGGTAAATATAAATCATCGATATCAATGCTTATATTGCGTTAACAATGAATTCAATATGTTGTTATTTTCTTGGAATTGTTATAATTTTTTTTTTTAAATTTTTATTATTAAACGAGATCAAAAGTGAGGTGACAGTTTTCTAGCAAATTCCCTGCATAAATGAATGTGTTTTCAAAATTTCACATTCTCTACAATCTCTCGACTTTGGAGTAAAAATATGTTAGTTTTTTTTTTTTAACTTTTTTCATGTTTGAAATCCAAGTAAATTTCTAATACCTAAAAGGTAATTTTATCTAGTTTCTTAAAATTGAATTTGTTTTTACGACATCCTCAAAAAGAAAAAACATGTAGCACATTTAAAATTCCTTGGAAATATTCCGAAATTCGAAGAGAAATTTTAAGTTTATACTATAGATATACTTTGCTTTGTAAACAAAGTATGTATCTTTGATGTCAGTTTAGATAATATAGATTAGCAATGCTTTCACATACATGGTCGTTAATCAATTGAACAAAATTTTCACCACATTTTTTAGTAAGGCTGATATTTTAAGACATGAAGTGAGCAAGTGACCCATATATTTATCTGAATATGCATCCATTTCCAAAAAAACAATTTTAATGAACCATATTTTTTTCGTAGCTAATTAATAAATTTATTGAGGAAAAAAAATTAACATAATTTGTTTAAAAGTTTCGAGAAGAGATATTAGTGTGATGTTAGCTACTCCGACTCCTTTACAGTTAAGTGACGTGCGTTAACATTTTTTACCGATTTTCACATTTTCATAGATTTTAATAGATTTTTTGTTCCATCACGAAGAAGATAACCTACAATTTTACCTCTTTATTTTTTTTTTCGATTTAACCTATTTTTTGTTGTTCTGAAAAATGAATAATAGGCCCATCACGCCGCTTCTACATACCCTTAAATGGTGACCCAGTTTAAAGGATATATCGCTGGTTCTGTTTGCCAACCTACCCACAAATCGGACCACAGTTATCTTGAATGTTTCCATATATTATATTGACTTTAATTCACCACCATTCATGGTGTTCTGTGCCAGTGTCAACTGAAGTGATTGCTACATTCACTGTTCACAGAAATCATTCACATGTTGAAATAAAATATTATTCAATTAAAAATGAATTAATATTATTCAAAACGTTCGCCGTATTTGCATTGCCATTGGATTGTCGAATGGGATGTAAGGAATAATTTTATCTTGAAAACTCATCAATATAATATAATTATTGATGAATATATAGGTTTTAAATTTTTTTTAAAGTTAAAGTACATTTCGTGAATTTAATGTATTGACGGTGGAAAGTACATTTTTTTTATTCATGTACCGCGCAAGAGTCCCAACTGCTCTCCACACACCAAGACTATCTTCCACTCTGGAACGTGTCGCAAATATACTATAATAACACAAAAAACTACATAAATTGATTTAATAAAATTTACTAGCGCATGTCTGGAATTGAACCCGCGACCTCCGGATTTCAAGTCGGGAACCTTACCTCTCGACCAAAGAGGTCGTCAATTTGAGTTGTACGGGAACAAATTATCACAATGTATTCATTTTTAACCAAATCAAGATGATATTATTTGTACTTAAATGAATTGAATATATTAGAAATTCGATCATTTCTCGTAAAATTGAGGGCTTCAATGTACACCTCGAGATGCCTCAAGATAAAGGTTTAGATTTAGAGTCTATGGAACCTACTGTGATTAACGAAATCTGAATATTTTAGTCAACGGCGAAGTTTTGGTTTTCAAGGTCAAGGTTTTTTTATTACACACGGTGGCCCAATAAAAACGGCAACACCTTTAAGATTTTACTACTTTTTTTACTTTAAGCAAATGTGTTAAAAATAATAAATAAGATTTTCATAGGCCATAAAAAATCATCTAAAATAGCTTTTAAAGAAATATAAAAAAAACTATTCCTGCCGTTTTATATAGATAATAATAAAAATGATTAAGGGTGCTGTACTCATACATATAACTAATGCGACCAATCTATCGATCCAGCTAATAATAATTAATAACACATTAAATTGACCGAAGTTTTCTTAATAAATTACAAAATTTTCCGTATAAAAATAAGTATGCATACCATAGACATATGAATATTAGTAGACCTGCCCTAAGTGATTAAAAGCGTATTATCCCCACTCCGGTTCCATTGGAGCCTGCTGTGCTCGCGTATGGCCTCAAGTGAAATTTGAAAACGTGACGTCATCATTCTTGTGCGAACTATGGTCGAGGCATCATCGGTTCATTTTACGAAATAACACGGCAAAATGTTGACTTGTGCTATGAAAACTTGTAAAAATAGATGTGAAAAAGAGAATAAACCCAATTGTCGTATTAAATTCCACATATAAGCATTATTTTACTTTATTTTAAGCATATTCACATCGTATAATATGGATCAGTTGTAGAAACTGGACGCGAAACACAAAGCTGGTTGGTTGCTGGGAAGTAAATTATGAACATTTATAAAAGTGTCTTAACTAAATACTTAAACGAAATATTCGACTCTTAAAATAGAACCGAATTTTTTTGCCGAATTTGGACTTCGCAAATTTGTTCATAACGTGGCGAGTAATTTGCGCTCCCATGTAAAAATGTCTATTCATTCAAAAGCAGATTTTACTTTTAAGAAGTAAATGGTGATATTATAATGCGAGATGCCTATTTACTGTCAGATTGATTTATTGACGAATCACAGTCAGCTTCACCCCCTTCGTTCTTCAACAGTTGATTTTACCCCCCGCCATTATCTTCTCGTCTATTAATTCCTATGTCTGTGATGCATACCAATTTTTTTGCAGAATACAACTTACTTAAATGTTACCTAAATGTTGATGATGATATTTTTTTATCCTTCCATGACTAAACGGACCTGTGATAAAAAATGTATCTAACCTAAGATAGTTTTTTTCATCACTTTTCATGACTTTAAATCACTTTTAAAAAGTATGTAGTGGTACGCAACTACTTCATTCGAACGAAATTCTAGAAGTCTCGATTGTTCCAAACAAACTTCTTGGATGTTCTTTTATTTATTTGTTTGGAAAATTCTACATAGCAACCAAATTGTTCCAGAAGCTTCTTCACCTAAAAAAATCGACAGCTTGAAGAATTCAGTCAGTCATCAATTCGCCATCAGTTAACAAGGTGCTCAACAAGTGATCATCCGCGCACCTCACTTGCGCGAAGGACACTCTTCCCGGCTCTGCTCATGGACTCTATCGGGATATCATCATAGCGCTTTGGCTCAGATCGCCGTTCCTGGCCAACGCTACATGGATTACAGCGCCCTGGTTCCAGCGTCTCTGACCAGCGCTTCATCCACTCACCATGACCACCACTAGGACACGCAGCATCCTCACTGGTCTACTCAGCTCCCTTTCAACCGCTTACAAGGTCCATCGCACCTTCAGCATTCTCGTCAGCACTGGAGTACTGATTGCCAAGATCGCCAGTGCCTGACAGACAACGAGTCCGGTCACCAGCGCCCGGCGTCGACTCACAGACCCGCGCTTGACCTGCCATCACCGCCTGCATCCGGAGAATACTACATCTGTCCAACGTCATCTCATCACGGCTACCTGACTCATCAAATAAACACTCTGACCTTCACAACATCTTTCATTCCGTGCCTCCTCACCAGATCACCAAAAGTATTCTGTTGTGTTACTGTTCTGTTTGGTCCGGTTACCGTTTGAACTTTCAATTGATACAAACTCGTATTATCTCAAAAGTCGTGCAGAGCTGTTTTTATTGGGCCGTTTCGTATCCGGGAAAAGTTATTTTCCGAATTTCCCGAATCTGCAATGTCCCGCCGGGCGGAGGGGCAGGGAGTATTAGGTCGGCTGCAGGTGGGGACTCCCCCCGCCTTCCGGCCCCCGCCGCCCCCTCCGCGCCCTCGCCGCCCGCTGGCCCGCGGCAGTACGGAGCCGTCCGTCCTCAACGCATCAGCTCGCCCCAGCTGCCAGCGCCCACAGCCCTCAGCTGCCGGCCCCTTTCCGCTTCTTTTCTCGCCAAACCAACTCCTCGCTTCTCGCGCCGAACAGTCACTTTTCCCGCGCGCGCCAAACCAAACGTCAAACTACAAACACTGTCAAACTTCCTCGCGGACTTTTCCCACAGTGGCTGCTCCCTTTTTGCAGTATTTAACAGGTGTTCATTTAATAAAAAAGCTGTAGTATAAAAGCTTGGTGAGGAAATTCAGTGAAATTTAAAGTGTTGCATATAATATTTTTCAAAATAATCTATACATATTGATAAAAACTTTTGACAATTAGTGTCTTACTAGTTATAAAATAAAAATAACAAATTAATTTGTTATTACAAAAATGTGACTAATAGTGTCATAGTTATTAGGTTATTAGCATAAATAATACTACAGCTTATTTTTTTAACAAACAACTATGAGTTAGGCAAACTGATTGATACATTGAGTGCTTAAATATACGATTTGAAATATGTTCATCACTCGTGCTGCTTATAAAGTAATTTGTTGACTTCAAGTTGAAAATAAATTACTTCAATTTTTAACCCCTCATCATTACATACTGTCTGAAGATGACAATCCTGAAAATTATGTTTTACTTTTTAACAGTTCTAATCTGATAATATGTATTATATAAACCTAGCGTAGTCGTATTGCCTGAAATAAAATCATTATATATGATCAGAAATTTACTGTTTAAATGAATACCCTAAAAATCATTATTTAGATTAAGATCTGTCAAAAATTTATACAACGAAATAAACATTTCAATTAAAGAATAATAATTAAGATAAAATTATTTCGGTACTTTATCCCTTGTTTGAAATGATTTAATACTTAAAAAAAATAACATCACATTGAACTTTAATAATCATACGCATTACGCAGCAATATTTCACATCGCGAATGCAGTGTGATTATACCCGAAATTAGTATATTTTATCATAAATATGATGTTTTTAATGAATCATATAAAAGTGTATATTTTTTTAACTGTGCTCCTATATACCAAGCACCATTGACATACCTATTATAACAGACACGTCATAGTAGTTTGTTAAAAAAATCTGTCTAACAGCAATCAAAATATGTTTTTTTGCCTTAATATAACAATCACCGCTTTGTTCTCATTTTACCTAATTCTCACTGTGATATACAATAAGCTGTAGCACATATTTTGCTTCATGTGTAACACAATGTTTATGTTTAGTTTTTCCGCACATATTCCATATTTTATGCAACAGCCCGAGGATACTGGGCAATGAAAGTGGGTGGATATAATCATCTGGCCGAGTGTAAAAAAGATATGACTAACGGGACGAATGGCAGATGAATAATTCTAATTTATTTTAAGATTTGATAAATCCCGTTGTTGATCAGAGAATCCCAGTTTCCATGAATTATTTTGTATTTCCCACGCGACGCGCTGCAGAATGTAGTCTTCATGGTCAGATGTCTATGTTTGTTAGTCGAAGTCTGTCTGTTTTGCTGTAAGCTCTGCTGTTAACAGAATATATATCTTACATGCAAACTGTTATTATTTACATTCGAGTGGAGTGAGTCAACTCCTCGTGTGTAATCGGAATCCGAATTTCTGAGGATGCACGAATTTATTTCTGAAAAGTGTTATTAATTTGAAGCATTTTTAATAAAATATCAACTTTCGTCATATGTAGGTGTACGACATTATTATTAATATCACGTTGAAAGTTGTTTAGCTTTTCGATTACAGTATCAAATGTTTTCCACGGTTGTCTTTTACGATAAGTCGAGTTCTAATTTATTGTTGTTTATTTATACAATAATATACAGGGAAAAATAACTACTGCGTACGTGAGATTAATTCTAAATAAATTGTATTTTTAATTTGATTTATCAAACCAAAATGGTTTCATTATTTTCTTTGTTCTCTGTGGTTTGAACAGTGAAAAGTTTTGCAAACACTGAATAACTAAATAAAACAATGCAGTGTGATTCTTTTTCGTGAATTTATTGAAAATTACAATTTCTCTCAAACGCTAATTTTTCGTTAAGTTTTCTGAATTTCGATTTGCTTGAAACCTATTTTAATGTCCTTATTCCAATCATCTGTTTTAAGCCAAATATAAGAAGTATTACTATAAATTTCGACAATTCGAAATTGGTAAGTAAAATTTTGAAAAAATTAACTATTTTTTCTCCATCATCCCTAGCGTCCATAATACCAGATGCTTGTATTGCTTTACTGTTTCCGACCATAATGAAATAAAAATTTTGATTAGTTACGAAATTTTGTATGAAAAATCGATCTCCAGAAAACTATATCAGTAAGGATTTTGTTTAGTTTCGATTCTTCCATATTATTGATAATAATATAATGTTTCGTGCAGTTGCGCTTATACGACATAATTTAGTGTTTTTTTATTGAATATGAAATAATAGGTTATTATTCACCCATAATCATAATTTCATCTCTTAAATTTATTTCAATTCGTACAAGTATGAGTATATTGGCGAGGCTCGGCGTGGGATTCACTGAGCACTTATTCACAATGGTCTTCAATACATTATAGAGGCATGTATTGAACATGTTTTATTTTTTAACAGCTTTATTGACACGTCTCAGAAGTCAATGTGAATCTAAGAATAGGATGCAAATCATCAGAAATCAAGGCTGAATGATCAGTGGTACAGCGATAAACTGGGCTGGACGGATATTTCTTTTCTTGAATATTAATAGGAAGCTACAAGCCAAAGATGTGTATGTTCTTGGTATACCTTATATTGTAGGTAATAGACATTAAAATCGCTTGACAAACAGAGTATAGAAACGTTCGATTTCAAGCACAAAACTGGCTTTTATTTATTTTGTAAATAATTTTCTAAGAAAGCAAAAAAAATAATCAAGTGAAACTGTCACAGATAATCTTAGCTATAATACTTATTTAAAAAAATTTATTTCCTTTACTAATTAATTATTTAAAATATACTTTTTTAGTAGTTTACATTTTTATTTTTTATTGAGTAATTTTTATTTTATTTGCATTCTACTGAAGCGAAACGATAGGAAAACCTTTATGAATTTATCTAAAGCATATTTTTTCGTTTTCATAATGTACACCAATTCGTTTAGATTAATCAAAATAGTGATTTAGCATTAAGCTTCGCCTTAAATCAATGCATCCACCTGGGAATGCTACGGCAGAAATATGCGTCTCCGGGAATTTAAATAAAACAGGTTAATCTTTTTTTAATATGAAACAGATACTTTGTGATGTGACATTATAATAAGCTAATAACTTTTTAAATTGCAATGTTATTATATTTTTTGGTTTAAAAAACACATTTTTGTATTTAGAACAATCTTTAGAAAATTTAATTTATTAAGTTATTATTGAAATTTATTTAAACATACATAATTAGAACGAGTCGCTTCATATACATTATTTGATGAATTAATATTTTGAGTGTACACTGGAATGTGAAATCTTCTCATTTTTTCTCGAGTCGGTCGCAAATGTCACAATTAAATCTCAATTTAAACTTAAATATAATGATCACTGAGTATCAACCATAAATATAAAGTATACCACGGGACTCTTTCTGAGAATATACATTCCACCGGTTGCCCATTTTGCCCAGAACGTCGCCACGCCAATGTGTATGATGTAACTTTTCTTCTCCTAGTGTGTAGTTTTAATTTTAAAATGTTTTAGTGCATCTCGGAACTTATTTAAAACTGGTACACTGGTGTTTAATTTCATGGATAATTCTGTTATGGAGGTACTACTAAATGGTAATTAATTTAAATTATGTTTTATATTAGCTGATATAAATTGTGTGTAAACCGTTGAACAAAATTAGGTTATTATTACTAAACGCGTTAGATAATCACACGTGGCAAAAGGTTATTGCCATGCTCTGTAACTAACTAGGCGACTGCTCTAAACGACTGAGCTATTTCGGCAAAGTCCAGACCCCCACGATTTTAAAATATTTAATTATTAATTAAAACCATCTTAAAGTTCTGTCCACTAGTCACCCCCATCTTTATTTTTATTTGAAGCGCGCGAAATTTGAAAACTAAATGCATTCCTTGTCTAATCTTGTACTATGAATATTTTTAATAGATTTATTTACCAGTAATAATAATAATATTTTATTATTTACAAATATTCTATGGTACTAGTTATTTCAATGACAAATCGTTTAATATGTAGGTATATTAATATATCCCTCGTATAATCATCGATGGTTCCATCACAACTAAAACAAAGTAAGTGATGAAAACATACCTGGCTCGTAAACCTAACCAAATTTAACCTAGGTCATCACTTTTCATGGCTTTAAATTACTTAAAAAAAGTTTGTTGAATTGCCACTGGACTGAATTGGCAGGTTACCATCATTGATACACTAAATTTACATAAAAATCCATTTCGATGCGTGTAATGTAATACGTAATGTTTAATCCGCATGTATATAAGTGGTACTCAAATATGAAGATGCAGAGAAATGTTCCTTGTTTCTTAGCTTACTCTGATTTTCTTTTCTAAACGTGCAAAGTACTCGTTTATACTTCTAATGTGTTTCACAAACATTGGCAGTGAGGTCATTATACTTATAAAAGATGAAACAATGTTACTTTGTTTAAACCACTATATTTTTTTTATATACGCCGACCGGTTTCGGAACAACCGTTCCTTCCTCAGGGCAAGTGTTGAAGTGGGGGGGGGGGAGGTTAAGATAAGTAAGCTATTTCTTTATTTCTAAGGCTTCTAAATTATCTAATCGTTTTCTCGTATTATTAATATGAAGAATATTTATCCCCGTATTTTTTAAAAACTATCTATGTTTGAAATGACTTGATTAGCCAAATCTGAAAAATTATTATTATTAAGACAACTCAAATGTTTTTTGCTTCTAATGTCAAAATTACGAGTTACTGTTCCCGATATAAAATGAGGAACAGTCATTACATTTTAGTTTAGGTACTATACTGGAATGAGTTAATTTATGGTCCTTATCTTTAGCGTTCCTCAAAAAATTACCGATATTTTTTCTTGCATAAAAAGCTGCTCTAATATTAAAAGGGAGATTTACGCAACATTGAACTGAAAAAATATGAATATGTAAAATTTTACGCCATTCTATAGAAATTTTGTTGAGTTTTTAATTCAAATTTCTTGTGGATTACTATATCAGTGTATGATATTTATAATAGATAAAGTTAGATCCAAATGTATCATTTCCTGTTTCAATTGTAAATGTCATTTGATTATGAAAGGTACTTTTACAATTATTATATATTTAATTTTTACCTGTAACATATTATTCAGAAGCTTAATGCGTACTTTTTACCACACGGCATCCATTCATGCAAAAGCTAAAATTAAGAGTAAATTCTCCCTAAAAAATAACTTGAAGCCGCGTTCTAGGCGTATTAATTAATTTATTTCTTCGTCCTAGCGCCTGGAACCGTGCCAATAATTATTGAGCAAATTGATGTGTCTGTTATCACGCTCTGTTTTTATGTTTTACTGTGGGAAAAATCCGTAAATATATATTCTTCAATATTGCTTCAATAAAGGTTAATAGAGAAACGACGATCCATTTGTTTGAAAGCAGGTGCATGCCGTTCATTGTAAATCGTGAGAAATTATTAAAAGACGAAAGCACAAAAAAATATTTTTCGTATCTTTAAATCTTAAGAAATTGCTGATGTTATTTATTGTAGGCGCATAAGCTAGAAAAAAGATGACCTAATTTTATATATATTTTTCCCTCTCAATTCTTTGTCCCGAGTTCGTTGGTTCATAACGATCAAATTAATCGAGGTCTTTTGAAAATTTGGTACATGACGATGTGATTTATAAAGACTTTGCAAGTCGAAAATTGAGAGACGTCGGATTCTCTCGGAAGATTCTCGCTTTCGAAGCTAGCTTCTTACAAAATCGTCGTCAGTATGTCAGTTACGACCACCATCTTTCTCACGGATACAAAACCAGCTCCGGAATTCCCCAGGGATCGAACCTAGGACCTCTCTTAATTCTTTTGTCAATTAACGACGTTGGTAAGACCGTTAACCGCTCAAAATACCTCTTCTCCGCTGATGATATAAAAATTTTCAGAGCTATCAAAATTCACATCAATTTCACTCCGTTTTACCGCTTTATGGATAAATAAACAAATAACCCAGCGATTGGAAAATTAATATGGTTTACGTGTGTGTAGGTTTTTCCCCTCCAATTTCTCAATATTCTTAAAATTATATACATTGGCAGTTTAGATTCATACATTTGTCTTTTTTTTAGTATTTGTTACGGTTCACTAAAATATCATTTCCTCCATAAATGGAGATAAATTTCACAGTACGCTTCTGCTTGAAAGAACATTGGTGATAATAATTCTCAAAAATATTGATTCACCAATATAATAATTTTTATCATTACCTTAAATATTCCTGTTTTCCAATATCTCTCATCCTATTCCTTCGTAAGACGTGGGCGAAGTCCATGCGAACGCTATATATTTTTTAAAAGAAAGTTTTAAAAAAGTTCTTGTAGTTTTTTAAAAATATTTCCAAGATGGAGTATGTATGACATCTTATAATAAAACCGTGCTGCAACCGTCTTCAGTTTCAGTTAGTGGGAGTAAGGCTTTTATTTTTTTTAAAGTATATTTCATTTAGCTTTAATTATGTATATCTATTCTAAAACTACGAAAATAATATTCTATTACCTACTTACTAATATTTGGACTTCACAACATTGAGACATAACCCACGAAAAACTACAAGACTTTTAGTTTGGGTACTTAATATTAAAAGGCAGTTCATTTAACATCTAAAACCTTTATAATAAATATTGTTTTGTGTTCCTGAAAAATTTTTCTTGGGAAACTTAAAATCGTTGCATCTTCTCGTACGATAACCATGAACTTGTACTATGGGTACAAGTAACACTTTTAACATATAATATGATAACATTTAATTTTTTAACTTATGCATAAATACTAGGCTATTACAGACAGCACTCGGGAACAATTTATTATTCATTTACTAGCAACGGATGCAAGTTTTATTACTTTAATTTTTAAGTACTTATTTATCCTTTCAAATATATCTCGCATTGCGCTCGAAACACCACTATTCTGTCATCCGATAGAAATACTCTGCGCTGAAAATACTTATTATTAAAAGATGCGACTCCTGCATTATATGAAAACGCAGACCCGGGATTCAATTTCGGGATTTATCTGCGAACTGTTAATTATATATAATGTGAAGGAATGAAATTAAAATGAAGAACGTGTTGATATAATGTGTTACTAACATGTATATATGAATTCTGTTTGCTTGAATGCTTTAATGAGGTGTTCAAGTCAAGGAAAAGTTTTATTTTGATTTGTTTTTTGGGGTAGCCAACGTTTCGGACATCATTACAGTGTCCATCATCAAGGCAGATTTTTTATAATGTGAAACCGAACCTGATTCCCAACTGCTCCCAACAGTCTTGAGCCAGTGAGACCATGGAATCCCCAAATGGGGAACGTTGTGATGGTGAAGGTAGTGGAGAGGGGAAGGCGATGGTGGAGAGGAAGGTTGGGAAGTACCTTATTCAGATCTGGTCACCAAATACGGTCAAAGGCATTTCAAGCAACGTTTCAATTATGTATGTCTCGTAGTAATTTGTGAAATAAAACAAATTAATCGAATAAAATTTTCTTGCGCACGCCGGGATTCGACCCCCCGGCCTTCAGCCTAGTCGAGTTCATTACCCCTCTACCACAAAAGCCGTCAGATGTGTGATGGACTCGAAAACGAAAGCTGAAATCAACAAAAAGTTTTACCATAAAATGAGACCCTCAATGTGACGTAGATTTACTGACACCGTGAAGGTCTTATTTATTTAATTATTGTTGGTAAAAATTTTGTAAATTGATTGAAAATTTTGCAAAAAGTTACTTCGATTACTGGAATTTTAGTGAATTGTTTCATCAATGATGTTACATGAACGGGTAAATAATTTCCACCAAAAGCTTTCAATCATTAAGAGGAACGGCTGCTGTGTCATTTTCATACAAAACATAAATTTTGATTTGAGGCCAAAATACCCGGCCAAACTGAATAATTATTTTTGAAGTGAAACTTCTTTAGGCGCGTAATGGATTTTCGGGGACGGAGTAAAACCGAGTCAGGATCGACACGAAAATGCGGGTACCCCCACCACCGCTCACCGTTCACTGTCCCTCTCTCACCATATGCGCTTGTTGAGGTGGGGGAGCCGCTCACGAACGTTCTCTCTCTTCTCTTCTTTCCTCTCTCTCAGACACCAGCGAACTGCGCCACGCCAAGCATCAGCTGCTTGGTTAGTATACTGCGTCGTGAGTGTAATACGAGTGAAATACGTAATTGATTGTGGTTCATACGGTTTGGTACAGAATTTCAGTGTTAAAAATGAGTAGTGACGAGATAGAGGTGATGAACACATCATTGTCATTGTAATTTCTTTGTAATTTTTAATTGTAATATTGTTATTTATGTAATATTGTATACTTGTGAATAAATTGAAAATTTTTGGAACTATACATTAATCGAACGTCATTCATCTATAAGAAAATATTAGAAAAAGCAAATCCATGCTTCGTCGTTGAATTATTTAACCTCTAATTTTCAAACTAACCTAAGAGAGAAAATAGAGATGATGAAATGAAAATAGAGAGAGAGGAATACTAGAAGTTTCACTTCTGTCTTGCGTAGGCTTGACACACCCACTTTTTTTATAATTAAAAGGTATAGCAAATATCTAAAACGGAAATATGATTCTTTATTCATTTGTGTTTTAAATTATATAATATTGGCCAATAAAGAATTTTTCACGATTTTGTAGACTACTTTGACAATTTTTTGTGAGTTAACGGTAATTTAAAAAAAAACATATTTTTTGCCAATTTACTATGTTAATACAATGAAATATAAATTAAAAAAAGACGATTTTTGTGTCTCATTTTAAATCGATCGTTTGAAAATTAAACTTAAGCCCATCGAAATAGGTTTTTTTTCATATATTTTTTAATTCTATAAATCATTTTATTTGCATAGTAAGAATTGTTAATTTTTTTAGTAATTATCATTAAGGCGATGCCATATGTAGTAATGCAAAATCATGTGTTTTTGGTTTGAAAATTTGGTTGCCTAGAAATGTTTCAGATGCTTTAATTAAATACTGCGAGTAGAATACATTTTGGCCTTTGAAATAATCGATTATTTTTTTAGTCTTTTTATAAGCCCAGAAAAAAATAATGTATAAGGCCTATGAAAACTGCTTTAAAGTTCAAAATCTCCTACTTACGAACCCATTTTCGGTTATGATTTTATTGTATAATGTGGCAAATTAAGTTATTTATAAAATGATCGTAAAAAATATAAAAAAATTATGCCTAAACATCCACAAAATAAAATAAAAGGCACTTTTTGGCCATGTTTTTTTCTTGCATAAATCAAAACAGGCGGATGGTGTTAAGCGGGAATTTAAACCTTATCGCCATCTACGTAAGGGTTGTTATTGATAGCGGCTCAATTTAAAATATTACACGACGTAGTGCATCGCCTTAAGTCAAAAATAATTGCGAGACTTGTAAAAAATAGATTTTTTTAACTGTCCATATTTTATAATTTGAAACACGAATAAATAAAGTAGCACATAACCGTACTATACATATATTAAAGCTACCTATCGAATTAAAGTTTTTAATTAATTAATTAAAATTTCAAATTTATGTTTTTTTCTATGAAAAGGCCGCGCAACCTTCCCCTTAAATATAATTCCATCCACCGTGTGCAGAGTGCATCCCATGCAGGGCATATATGTGCGAGTATGAACAGTGAACCGGTACAGTTATTAAAGCACAAAAGCCGTCGATAGTGTATCTAGTTTAATTTGATTATAAATACACGCACGTGTGCCAAAACATTTTAGCTGCGGGTGACTGGTTTTAAAACTTTTCGCTAAAACGTGCACATGCACTGAATTATTTTTTCCGAAAAATTTTTAATGTTTCAAAAAATATTTTTCATTTTTCAAAAAAAGATAAAATTCAGTGGCATAGCTTATTGTTACTCCTGGCCCCAGGAAATTTATGAACTGCACATTAAAAATATTATTTATTATCGCGGACCCGTTAAAAATCACGGAATAGTTTGAATTCTTGACAAATCAGTACCAATTATGTGAATGACAAAAATAAATTTCTGTTATAAATATTATATAATTTGTAAGTTCTTTATCGCTAGTCTAAATTATTCACACAATCAGTTCCAATTTTGAAAAGGACACTTAAATTCAAAGCGAATTGAGTTCACTGAACACCAAATTTTGAGCAGGACTAACTAAAGCATAGCACAAATAACCGAAATTTGTATGTTATGTATGATTAACTTGTGGAGTTTATCATTATAGGTACCTGCTTATTATTTTAATTATACATTATGGTTGTACAATAATTTCCAAATTGGAATTTCAACCTATATACCTAACTCCATTTTTAAAGCTAGGCATCAATTAAAATACTCTGCTAAGAAGTTGGTCCGAGAAGTTTTTACTAAAAAGGGGGAATCAAGTTTTCGGAGTAAATTTCATAAAAGTTTACGCAAGGTACAACTTTAAAATTAATTTACTTATAAAAGTTGCATAATTTATTGCATTTTATGTAGCTCCAACGATAACGTATATCTTGCTGTTGTATGTTTTGGTTCCGAAACTAATAAATGATATAAAGTCGGAATCAAAACGTCGTAAGTGAAGAAGCCTTGCGCAAAAATGTACGACCCGCGGCCCTGGTCTATTGGATAGACCTGCGGTTGAATTTGCCCTAGCAAATCTCTAAAATAAAGTAAATATCACAAGTGAAGAAGTCGTGTAAAAAAATATTCGGAGTGCGGCCCAGGGAAATGGACGGAACTACGGTCGAATTTGCCTTAGCAGGTTTAGAAAATTAGTCTTTCCGTGGGGTTTATTTTAATTATTTCTGTTGAATGTACTACTAAAATTTCAAATGTTTCTAGATGAATAACTCAGGAAGTTACTAATTCATTGCCAAGAAAAATAAAATCTGGTGCTTACCGCTAATTTTATAGTAAAACGTTTTATAAAATTTTCAACCCCCTTTACATAAATATTTTAATAGCAAGGTCCTGTTTTTATTAATCTGAAACATAAATAACTTACATCCGTAGACAATGTAGACATTGGTCTAAAAATATGAATTATGAATTGTGTCTCGTGTGACACGATTGTATACGTTTTACCCACGTTCAACCTGAACGCTCGAATATAATTTTAGGAGAAATCAAAAAAACTAATTTTACTGTCCTTTTCGTGGCTGCACCTGAGTGGCACAGCTCTCCACTCAATGAGCGATGGATGCAGATGATGCGGCGACCTGATTGATGGACGATGCTTTAATTTAAATTTAATTTAACTTTTGATTCTACTTATTTAGATGATGGTTTATTTTAAGCTGTCATTTTTGTTTTCTATTTTTTTAATTTTTTTAAATGTAATAGTTGTATATAATAACTCATGTAATTTGGCAGACAAGGATTGCACTATCACTGCTAGACTTAAAAAATAACTGTTTCAATAAATAATAGACGAGTTAATCAGCGAAAGGGGACCAAGCTAATAGGCGGCGTGACCGTCCCACTTTCGATCGATTATTTGTCAATAAATGAATCTGACAGTACACAGGCAACTCGAATTGTAATACCACCATTCGGTCTGGGAAAATAAAATCTATTTAATGGCGCGCAAGTTGTTTGCCTTACTTTAGCGAATTTTACTTTTCTGCGCATGGTCTGGTTATTTCAGTGTGTGCTCTTCGGTAGTTAATGTACGACTGATGTCATAGTTTATTCAAAGCATTCTTGAACCTTCCTGGTGCCAAAACATGGTCACGTGGTTTGCCTCCAGCTTGTCGATATTATACCCAGATTTCATGTTAGGGCAAGACTAATAATTTGAATGTCTTTGGGACCTCATTTATGATAACTTTCTTAGTAAGAAAAATAATTCCCGACTTTGGGGAATTTTTATAATTAGGTCGGGGAATATTCCCGGGTGCACATTACTAATTGGGCCATTAATTGGAACATTAGGAATTTGTCTGACTCGAGAATTAACAATATCGCTAATGAAATAAAATAAAGCTTTTTAAGAAATGAATTACTAAAAAATATTTGTATTCCTGTTAAAAACGTGACTGCAAACCTTTTACAAATTGATTGAGAGAAGTATCAGTAAAGCGCGAATGTGTAATGAGGACGGCGGAACACATCTTCATAAAATACTATTATTTCGTCATAAAATTTATTAGAAACAGGACACCTGCATTAACACGTTTTCCGATATGTTCTGAATGGACTCTTATTTTTTCAAGAAATAGATTGTCATCACGTTTTTAAATAAGATCTCAATAAATCAGCCGTACCTACTAATTTTTGTCCGTGTGTTTCAATGTATTATTATTTGAATGGAGACGTTTGACTTGCGTATGTATTATAATTACGTAACTAAACTGTTGTTTTGTTGAGTTATATTTCTATCAAACTAATAGGAACACAGAACTTTTTATTCCTGAAAATACAGAATCCTAATAGGTCATAAAGTCGTGGACATTATAACAGTTCTAAATAAAACACTTGTAAAAAATTTGAACGTATTAGAATAAAATAATGATACCTTAAATCATTTATTTAAAAAAAATGGATTACTTACATTTCCAGCCTCTTTAATTCTGATTGGATGCCATAGTCTCACCGGTTCCAGACAGTTGGGAGCAGTTTGGACTCTTTTGTGGTATTCACTTAAAATATAATACTTGCAGGAACAGAGACTAGATTATTGCCCGAAATGCAGAATCCTATTATGAACATTATAATAAGTAGGCCATCAGTAGTGGATGGTATAACAGTTCTTAATAAAACGCGTGTTTTAAAATTTATTATTTTATTCAACGTTGAATTTGTACGTTTTAAAATAAAACTATGTCACTATTATATCAAACTAATTGAAGCACCCGGCGTTTCCATGGTATTGTTCTGATTTAGAGACTGGGAAGGGGGGATGGGATGGTTTTTCGAAATCTCATGTAGACAGTGACCTTTCTCTTGTTTTGAAGTTCAAGTGTGCGAAATTTCATCAATCTCGGAATAAAACTGTAGATGTGTATAAAAAACAAAGCCATCCACCCTCACACCCTCTTCTTTATATACCATTAGGTGAAGTCCCCGATATTACCCGGGCTTTACGCAGAGTTTTTAGAAATCAGTTGTAGACATAATTTTCCTCTTATTTTGAACGTGTGCAAAATTTCATCAAAAAGAATATAATTCTGCTTTAAGGGGTGGGAAAAGTGGATGGGGTGGTTTTTATAAGTCTCATGTAGACAGTGATCTCTCTCTCGTTTTTTGAGGTCAAGTGTGCAAAATTTCATCAATCTCGGAATAAAACTGTAGATTTATAATATTAAATCCACGTCGCGCATCCGATCGCCAGCAAGTCCTCCACAGACACTCTTCTTTATATAAATAGATTTATTTGATGAAGATATCTAAACGATACATGAAATAGAACAAGACAGAAAAAAGATAACAGTCTCAACAACGAATCGAAGCCAGGATCTCTGTCTTACCGGGATGACGTCTTTAACGACTCGACCATTGCAACTCAATTATTATAAGTCATTTTTTTCGATCTCATATTCAAAATTCAGAATTAACAATATTATTTTACAACTAATTTTCTTCCATATTTTTGGCAGCAATCTTTTAGAATCATTACAAAGTTCTTAAGAATTGGTAGGTAGAGTCTCGGATAAACATATCCGATTTTTATTTATATGGGATACCATTTTCTAAATTTTTAATTACAATATCTATTTATAGCAGAAATCTGAATAAGTATATGTAGGTACGCAGAAAATGAACTATCCCCTAGGACAAGCCATGAAATTATGAGGTAGAGTTAAATTAACCGAAATGTAATCGTTCTCACGCCATTACCACCCGAAGAGATCGATTTCTTGAAAATGTCGTTTTTCTTAATGGTGTTTTTGATGTGTCCAATAATTACAGGGTATACATAATTACATAATTTGATAATTATAGGGATAATTGGTTTATAGAAACCACGCATTACTGGATCATTTGTGTGCCAGACGTAATGTGTGACACACAAGACTGTAAACAGGGCGGTGATCCCAATCCGTGGAGGCGTATGATGCCTTCCTTCAGTGGCGTGGAGGGGTAGAACGGGGCCGTCTCTGAAGCCGTTGTAGCTGGTCCGATGCTGATTCTGGTCCTTGTCGTAGAGTCCGGGTCTTGTTGTAGAGGCAGAGAGGTCCGGGGTGAGGCGAGGGTCAGAAGAAGAAGAGAAGGCGAGTAGAGTCAGAAGTCGGAGCGAGGTAGAAGGCTGAGCAGAGAGGAGTGTAGAGCTGGTGGTGGTTGCTGGATATCTGATGTTTCAAGGGACTGTTCCCGTTTTATAAGACCCCGGCGGCCTTCGCTGGCCAAGCGACGCTCACACGGGCCTGCTTTCTCTTTGATTCCTGGAATCGAGGCCCGTGTTTTGTGGCGCGCCCGCGGCCCGCCGCCGGGTTAGCTACCGCCTCTCGGCCGGTAATTTCGGGCCCTGTGGTCGAACGTGACCACGGCCTCTCTCTGTTCGGGCACGGTTCTCAGAATCGCGCTGGTGGAACGTTCGGGCGGCAAACCACCTCGTACGCTATGACGGCGCACGGCCCTTTGCTTCGGGTCGCGGCCGAACGTTCCCTCTCGTATAAGCACGATTCTCATAACCGTACCCGAATTAAATGCTATACTAATTAAATGCTACTAATCCACCAGCTCTCTCGGTATACTTCTCTGCCCGTGTCTCCTAGCCAAGCTCCGACGTTTCATTTATTGTTTACATAATCATTTTTACATAGGGGTTCAGACATACATTTTATACATTTCTTTCATTTAATACAATTTAGGATTAGACAGATTGGCGTAGATTATGGATTGGCGACCGCGGCCGAGCCCGGAGCAGTACGTCCGTAACACTCCCCCCGTGGAGCTCGGCTACACCCTTTTTCGGGAGGCGTGCTGCGACTTGCGGGCGCGGCGTGGTCCCTGGCGTCCGGTCCCTCTGGCGAGTGTGTCTCGGTGGCGAGTTCGGTGGGGCGGCGTCGGGACAGGCCCCCGGCGGCATGGTCCCCGGCGGCACGGTCCCCGGTGGCACGGTTGGTCTCCGGCGGCGTGGTCCCGGGCGTTGGCAGCGAGGCCGGTGGGGCGGCGTTCGGACAAGCCATCCTCAGCGTTGTCCCGGCGTCGGCGTCGGCGTCGGCGTCGCGCCGGGTGCTCCCATGCGTGATCCAACCGAGGGCTGTCCGGGACGTCATCTGGCCGCTCTCTTCCTTCCGCACCTCCCGCGACACGATAAGCAGCCCGTTATCTTGTCCGATCAGCAGCCGGGGTTTCACCTGCCGGCGGCCGGCCACTGTTTGTCGCGGGAGGTCTAGGTCTGTTACGGTGTGGGCCGTCACCGTGAACGCGTCTCCGTCGCCGCGCACCGACAGTCTCACCCGCCGGGACGTAGCATCGGATGAGCACATCCCATTAGCGCCCCGAATTCGCAGGCCACGTATCGGACCCGCGGCTCCAACGATGTCTGCAACATCTGCCTCGACTAGGGTTATTGCAGAGCCCTCGTCAAGCAGCGCGTGCACGGTCGCTCGGCCCCCGGGGCCGCACAATGTCACGGGAATCACTTTCATTAGCACTTGTCCCTCACTTTCCCACGTGTTCGTGACTGTGTGCGTCTCGGGGTCACGAGTGTATGCGTCATCGTGCAGCAAGCGGTGATGCGGGGCCCTGCACGTCCCCACTCCGCAGTTGGTCCGGTACTCGCACCGTTTTGTCTGGTGCACACCGTCCAGACACTTAAAGCACAACCGTGCGCTTTTCACAAGTTCCCAACGCGCACTGATTGTTTCTTCGGCGAATCGGGGACACTTGTAGAGTTTGTGCGAGTCGTCTTTGCACAGTGTGCACCAAACTTCACTGCGGGGTTCCGGCCGCTCGTCGATCACGTGCACATTTTCACGATACGGGCGGGCGGCCCGCTGATGTTCGACCGAGCTGCTCGGCCGCGCTGCTCGGCCATTGTCGGTGAGGCCCGACCGCGGCACCGCGTTGGTCAGCCGCTTCAGGAACGCGGCAAGCTGCACCACGGTGGCCGCGTGCGTCTGGTCGGCCACCTTACCCAACCACAAGAGGCGTAGGGCTAACGGCATCTTCGAGGCGATTTCGCTGAGGAGGGCCGGGTTGGAGAGGTAATCGCCCCGCAGATTCCCCAGCGAAGCCACGATGTTCTGCACCGTGCCCGAGAACTCCACCAGAGCCTCGGTCGATGCGTCCTCTTGCAGTCGGGTTAGCCGCTTTATCCGGTCGAACATGACCGCGGCGACCGAGTGCGCGCCCCCAAAGCGGTGCTCCAGGACATCCATGATTTCCGGCACCTGCGCCGGGTCCAGGAGGAGAGGGCTGACGGCTTCGCGCGCCTTTCCCTTCAGGGCACGCTGTAGCCGCATCAAATTCTCGGCCGCCGTCATCCCGCAGGTGGCCGTCGACTGCAGGAATTGTGCCTTCCAGGCCTGCCACTCTATGGCGTCGCCAGCGTATGGCGGCAGGTCCTTGGCGCTGGACTGCCGGGCGATGAGCGACGCCATCCGCTCATCCTCGGGGTGGGAGCGGGGTGTACCGCCGGCCTGGGACTGCCGGAGGGCGTCGGCAAACATGGCCGTCACCTGGGCGAGAGGGACACTCCCCTGGTTCACCCAGTCCCGCGTCTGCCTCGCTGCCTCGTCTGCGCGGTTGAAGGCCCCGTATCCATCCATAGGGGGCTGCGATGGCGAGTCTGCACTCGGGGGAAATGCTGAGAACTGGGCGGGCCCGCGGGTCACACCGGGATAGCCGTACTGCGGCTCTGGTCCACCTCGCAGCGCCGCGGCGCCTGGGGAAGCGCCGTCCGTGAGTGGATCCGCAGCATGGTTTCTCTCCGTCCCGGTGTGAGCCCTCACGGCGCGGCGCGAGTTCCCGAAAACATCGGTAGTCTGGGCTGTGGCTTGTGGCACAGTGGGTTCTCCCCCCACTGTGAAGGTATGGCTGTGACCGGGGCCGCTAGGGGGCGCCGCAGTCTGTGGAAGGCCAATGGTTTGCGCCTCCGCTGCGTAGCTCCGAGTAGGTACGCCCGGGGGCGCCGGCGTCGGCGTCGGTCCGTAACCCAGCCGCGGCGCAGTGGTGTGCGTCTCCGCTGAGTAGCCAGGACGCGGCGCAGTGGTGTGTGTCTCCGCTGAGTAGTCCAGGCGCGGTGCAGTGGTGTGCGTCTCCGCTGAGTAGCCAGGACGCGGCGCAGTGGTGTGTGTCTCCGCTGAGTAGCCCAGGCGCGACGCAGTGGTGTGTGTCTCCGCTGAGTAGCCAGGGCGCGACGCAGTGGCGTGCGTCTCCGCTGAGTAGCCAGGACGCGGCGCAGTGGTGTGTGTCTCCGCTGAGTAGCCCAGGCGCGACGCAGTGGTGTGTGTCTCCGCTGAGTAGCCCAGGTTCCGCCTGAAGCCGCTAGATGGCGCCGCCGTCGGTGGGTACTCTGCCCGTGGAGCTGTGGCGCGCGTCTCCGCTGCGTAGTCCGGGTCTCGCCCGAAGCCGCTAGATGGCGCCGCCGTCGTCGGGTACTCCGCCCGTGGAGCTGGGGCGTGTGTCTCCGGTTGCCAGGCTGCAGGGGAAGCGGTCCGCGGGAGGCCCTTCAGCGTGGCGATCAGTTCTGCCATCTGTCGGGTGTGGTCCTCCTGTAGCTTCCGGTTGTGCCGCCTCTCAGCTCTCAGCTCGAGCTGCACCTGCCGGAGCGTGTCCTCGCTGGAAGCCTCGCTTCTTGACGAGACGTCGGCCGCGGCAGGGGGCGTCTGTGGTGGTGATGCGCCGGAGGGACCAGGCAGTAGGTCCGCTCGGGGATCAGAGGGGGCCAGGGGGGCGGTTGGCCGGAGTCCGGGGGGCGCGGCTGTGGCCGCCCCGGTTGGTGTGGGATCATCGCTTCCCTGCGATGAGTCCCCGTCAGCGCTATTCTTCCCAGAGCGCAGTGAAGGTGACATCTTCCACGGAGAGATCCGGCTCGAAGGACCACTTATGTGCCAGACGTAATGTGTGACACACAAGACTGTAAACAGGGCGGTGATCCCAATCCGTGGAGGCGTATGATGCCTTCCTTCAGTGGCGTGGAGGGGTAGAACGGGGCCGTCTCTGAAGCCGTTGTAGCTGGTCCGATGCTGATTCTGGTCCTTGTCGTAGAGTCCGGGTCTTGTTGTAGAGGCAGAGAGGTCCGGGGTGAGGCGAGGGTCAGAAGAAGAAGAGAAGGCGAGTAGAGTCAGAAGTCGGAGCGAGGTAGAAGGCTGAGCAGAGAGGAGTGTAGAGCTGGTGGTGGTTGCTGGATATCTGATGTTTCAAGGGACTGTTCCCGTTTTATAAGACCCCGGCGGCCTTCGCTGGCCAAGCGACGCTCACACGGGCCTGCTTTCTCTTTGATTCCTGGAATCGAGGCCCGTGTTTTGTGGCGCGCCCGCGGCCCGCCGCCGGGTTAGCTACCGCCTCTCGGCCGGTAATTTCGGGCCCTGTGGTCGAACGTGACCACGGCCTCTCTCTGTTCGGGCACGGTTCTCAGAATCGCGCTGGTGGAACGTTCGGGCGGCAAACCACCTCGTACGCTATGACGGCGCACGGCCCTTTGCTTCGGGTCGCGGCCGAACGTTCCCTCTCGTATAAGCACGATTCTCATAACCGTACCCGAATTAAATGCTATACTAATTAAATGCTACTAATCCACCAGCTCTCTCGGTATACTTCTCTGCCCGTGTCTCCTAGCCAAGCTCCGACGTTTCATTTATTGTTTACATAATCATTTTTACATAGGGGTTCAGACATACATTTTATACATTTCTTTCATTTAATACAATTTAGGATTAGACAGATTGGCGTAGATTATGGATTGGCGACCGCGGCCGAGCCCGGAGCAGTACGTCCGTAACAATTTGGTTCCTTGGAACAGGTAATCTGCTGCTAGGAACTAATATCGACCTGACAAGACATAATAGCACTTAACACTTTCATAGCACTACACATTTTAAATATTTTCAGCTATTATAAATATGCTTATATTGTTCGTATTGGTCGATGTATTACGTATTTTGTGCGTATTGGAATCTTGGTCGCCTCGGTAGCTCAGTTGTTTAGATTAGTCGAAAATTTATTTAGCAGGAGGTTCCGCATAATAATTTAAAGTTGCCACGGCGCGGTTAGTAAGTAATAACTCTTTTCTCCCAGGTCTTTTCCAAAGCGTTTAATTTGATAAAACTTAAAAAAAATGTTTCTTGATAATGATTTCAAAGTTGATTGATTGATGTAGCTTAAAGTAAAAATAATGTCACGTTATAATTTAGCTTTTTTATAAAAATGTAAACATGGGGTGGTATGGGTTAAGATATTTTCCATATAAACATGTAGTGGTATAGGTTGAGATATTTTCTATGTAAAAGATGGGGTGGTAGAGGTTGATATATTTTGTATGTAAACATGGTGTGGTATAGGTTGAGATATTTTCTATGTAAACATGGGGTGGTATAGGTTGAGATATTTTCTATGTAAACATGGGGAGGTATGTGTTGAGATATTTTTTATGTATACATGGAGTGGTATAGGTTGAGATATTTTCTATGTAAACATGGGGAGGTATGGGTTGAGATATTTTTTTTGTATACATGGGGTGGTATAGGTTGAGATATTTTGTATATATTTTTTTTACTTCTTGCGTTTGATGACCATTGAAGACAAAATTTAGAGGCCGATTGTCGATTTGTTAAAAACAGCTTTTTTATTTTAGTAAAGATTTATAAAGCAAGCAAAATATTTTTTTCATACAATGCTTATTTTAGAAACATTAGCCTGCTCCAAAGATATTAGAAGAACGAGATATGCTATGTTGGCCGCCGGACCGTTGCCGGAGTACTACCTAATTAGGGTACTTTGAACGGTATCGGGACGTGTACGCACAGAAATCTGTTCTATGATACTCGCGTCGGTAAATAGTTGCGTCGACGATAGAAAAAGCTGTGCACATTTGGCGACTGCAGACGATTTGATCCAATTATAATATTTGGTTAAAACGACCAACTTTCATATTAAATACTAGAATATAATCGTCCCCTTGGTCCACCAATTAGCAGCATCAGTCATACATTCGGGGAGACTAAATTAGATTGGTAATTCGTTCGCAGATCATCGCCGCTGATGGAAACATAACCGAGCGGAATTATGCCAGAAAACGTTATTATTTCCGTTTGTTATTGTGAAATAATGTTGATTGTACGCCATATCCTTGGCTCTACTGTCGCAATATTGCAAATAGTCGCCACAGGCGATTTTACTGAGTTTCGCCCTATTTCTCTATGTTTTCGGCTTAAATTTTGTTTTAATCATAATAATACTTTTAGCCAATTTCAATGAATCACCTCGAATGCATTTTACAAAGCTACAAAATAACTTACATAGTTATAACCATAAGTATTGTAACTTATAATAGTTACAAATTTTACCAATACAATAATAACTATATTTGGTTACGTATGTCTGTTTAATTTAATTAAACAAGGTTCTTTGAATTATCTGAGAATTAGTATTTATTTATTAAGTAGGGATACTTTACGGGCCCTTTTTTGGCATTAGTAATAGAAATAAAATTAATTTGTCTACAGATTTTTATTATAAGTATGTAACTTTGTTACAAATAATATAATTAGAACGCTTCACTATATTTTCATAATGCCTTCGGAAGGCGTAACAGTTGTCACGCGTAACAGCAGAACTTGTTTATAAGTTTTTAACTGTTTTTTTTTTAGATTCTGTGAATTAGATTTCATTTCGTGCAATCTTTGTGAACCTTGTCGGAAAATTACTTTAAAAAAGCTCTTTTATAATAAAACTAGGTTCACAGAGAAAAAATAACATTTCATAAGAGACAAAATATAAAATTTCGGTCTTTGGTCACATGAAAGACTTAAGACTAACTTACTTAATATCACATATAAATGAGCTTACTCTTTTCACCAAACAATAATAAGTTAATTATAACATACAGGAATATACACCTTACGCGTACACATTGCAATTGATAATTTTTGGATACCAGTCTGTATTTATTTTTTTCGACTAACTTTACACAGGAATTAATTTTATTGTAATTTTACTGTACATCTACATAGTGCATGCATTGATGGCTAAAAATATTAATTAACATGAAATTGAAGTGTACTATTCGTTATTGGTGAGTAGATTATATATATTATTAATGCATGCATTCCCCGTGCTTCTATTGTTTTAGTTTAAAAAAGTTTTTTTTTTCTTTCCTTTATTCGTAAAATATATTTTTATACAGTTTATTACATGATTTTCGACTACCACACTAGACACATGACCGTATTATGGTAGTCGATTATTGATAAAAGATTACGTTAAAAAATATTAAAAAGACAATCAAATTTCTACGACTTGAATTAAGTTATAGAACCCTTTCCCGCAAAACTTCGTAAACTCTTTCTCGCGTACGAATCGAATTCCTTGAAATAAATTTAAATAATAAATTAATATTGAAATCCGGGTTTCAATATTCCGACAAAAAAACTCCACCGTCCCAATCCTAAATTATTATTTAAACTAGGTATCATTCCTGTATTTTTGGTTTTGTAAAAAGTATGGGGACAAAAATGAATGATTGAATAAATAAAATTTCAATTTCACACTAATTAAATATAATTATTATCATTTATCTATATATAAAAAAAATGTGTGTCTGAAAATTTCAAAGTTTTTGAGAGAGCGGGTTGAGTTGTACCTCTGCACTGGAATGAAATAAGGAGTTGAATAAACTTTGACATAATGTCGTTTTATACTAGTTACATTGTGGTATACATTAGTTAATGGTAGAAAAAGCTGGGGACGCCCGAGGAAGACTTAACTCATTATTTATGCACTGGAATAATATTCGGAGTCAAATTAAATTCAATTTAATACAGTTTTTTTAACAGTTACAACTGGGTTTCATGATACTACACGAAGTAAATGGCACGATCAAGTGAAACGTTTACTTAAAAAAGTAATGATTTAAATTTTTTACACTAATATTATTTCCACCTCTAAAATGCACCCAGATTTCAAGTGAATTAGAATTTAAAACCTCAAATGTTTATATCAGCTAGTATATAATTATAAAATAAATTGTCAACTCTCTTCATTTTAATGAAAACTGTTTATTAATTTGAAGTTTTACATCAAATTATACAGGGTGTCCGGAAACTCGTAGTACAAGCGGGAAACTGGTGAATCTACATCACATTTGGAGTCGATTTTGAAGTATATATTTTTTTTATTTGAGCTTTCGTTATCGAGTAAATCGAGTTTGAAGTTGATTTTTTTTTTTTTTTAATCAATTTCTTATAAATTATTACTGAAGATCAAAGTACCCAACTAATTAAAACTATTTGAAAGTAAAACAAATGAAGAAACTCGGATTTGAAGCATTATTTTGAAATCACCCTTCATTTAACCCGGTGTAATCATAAAATATTTCTGCTCTGCAGGGTTAAAACATCTGTTATTCAACCCTAAACACCAGAAAAAACTTTAACCCTAAAATAGCCGAAAAATATATTTTTTTGTTTTTTTTTTTTTTTTTTTGAAAATGCTCAAATCAAAAAACTTTATGTTTTTTTGGGTTCCCCATGTGGTGTAGATTCTCCAGTTTCCCGCTTGTACTACGAGTTTCCGGACACCGTGTATAAACATCGCTTTAATTTCTCATATGATTTAAGATTTTCACTGCCAAAAGTATTATTGCTATTTGTTTTTGGGGTGTTATGCCGTGTTTCGCTAACTCCTTCTTTAGCCAACGTTTCGGACAGCAGTGCAGTGTCCATCATCAGGGCAGATGAATTATTAGCTATATAGCTTAGATAACACATCTGCCCTGATGATACTGACACTGCAATGTTGTCCGAAACGTTGGCTAAAGAAGGAGTTAGCGAAACACGGCATAACACCCCAAAAACAAATAACAAAAAATCGCTTTAATTTATTTTCAAAGGCCAAGTAAAATTTATATAACATTTTTTAAATTAGTTGTTTCAGCAACAGATATATTATATACAATATTGGATCAGATAATTAATTCCTTTCTGCGGAGCCAATTGCAGCAGACACTTTTAATTGGCAATTATTACATTATTTCAAATCGCAAACTGGAGAGGACCTTGTAAAAGCTTTCCGCAGCCAACTTTCAATATATATTGAAGTTTCATCACAGTTTTGCAAACTTCACAAAGATGGCGTTTTATGTCACTATTTTTCACCCCCCAGAACCTTTCTTGTAGAAGCTTTTTACTCGAACCGCCAATATATATTTTATCGAAGGGAAGCTTTTTTTAATATTAAACCTTGTTTGTTCATGGCCGCTGCCTCATTGTTCCTGTTTCCTATCAACTGAAACACTTCATTCTAAAACACTGCCTTTTAAGTAACTATCATTATGTTATGTATATATTGCAACTGATGTCAAAAAATGTATATGTCCAATATCGGCGAAATTTCTTTAAGAAATATATGACTCTATCCCATTAGTAAACATTTATGTATTTAAATAATATCTTTAATAGCAGAAAGGTTAGTTAATTTTACACTGTTTCGGAGAATTTGAACAATTCTTCGAATTTCAACGTTCATTTTATATGTATTATTTTTCTTCCATTTTAAATGAATGTAGAATATACATAAACTGAAATGACCACGACAATGATAAATAAAAGGTTTGATTCTGTTTGAAATTAATACACAATATATGTTGTAGGAGGGAAGAAACACATTCTGGCAATTCTTTCCATAGCCGAGCTGTTCAACTTAAGAACGAGTCGTAGAAACGACCCATTCTCACGTGAAAAATGTCAACTTTATGTTGGGCGCGTGTATTGTCGGTGACATTTTGAATAAATGAAACAAAGTTACATATCGTGTTCAATTAGATTTTTTGACTCCTCACAAAGTGTTAACTGTTTACCTATATATTAATATGTGGATATATTCCATCTATCCTGCCAACATAATTAACAAAATATTGTCTACGTACACTGTACAGCCTGCATCTGCTCGCGAATCCCATTGACACATGTCGAGCGCTGCAGATTATTCCCGGTGTTTGACAAGGACGCGTTATTTACTATTAGCCCGTATCTGTCTGGTATTTTCCCGGGCCGGCCCTGTCCACCCCGGGACATTGCCCCCCATCCGGTGGAGGGTTATATGGCCCGGTTGGGGTTTATCTGACGACTATTGTGAAGATTGCACTCGGGAGCACTATTACTGTCGGTTTCCTCAAAGACAATTTCGCGAAAGGAAGCCACCACTTATTATTATTTCGGATTGAGATGGTGCAGTTTTTATTAAAAAGGTAGTCTATTTTATTTTCATACTAGCTAATGTCCCCGGCGTTGCCCTGGCTGTACGCAAAGTTTTTACTAATTTAATGTAAACGGAACACAAGTTCATGGTTGATGTTGGTTTCATGAGAAATTCGACTCGTTTTTGTGTAAGACGGCTCATGTTTGGAACGAGTTACCGGCATCTGTTTTTCCTCCATATTATCCGGGCCTCTTTGAGATTCGCATTAATAAATCCCTTCGTACAGCCTCTACCTTAACCCGCTTCGCAAAGCTTCAAGGTGTCGACATAGTTATCCTGCCCTTAGACTCTGCAGAGGCGCACTTGTGAGGTGTCACATAAAAAAGACCTTCCTCTTGTTTTGAAGGTAAAATGCGTAAAATTTCATCGTCTCGCAATAAAACTGTACAGTCCAATTTACGTTCTATAAGTATAATAATGTTATAACAAGTTTTTAGGTTAGTTTTTTTATTAATTAAATATTATGAAATAAAAGAAGAAAACTAATCTTAAGATGTCATATCAATAACAATGACCGCTAAGTTAGCAACAATTTTAATTTTAATGAATTAACTATTAAAATGCATTATTTTCCCTTTCCTTGATTTTCTGTTTCGCGTTGTTACTAAGCCAATTGTCTTTTAAAAATAATTTTGCCGTTTTAATCGTGTCCCGTATATCTGCATATTTACCATACATGCCTATAAATAATCCCCCTCCCGTGAAAATGTTAGTAACATTTTAACAGCTTCATACAAAACGGCGAAAATTGCATATTGATAAATTACTCATAAAAAATATTCAGCTCAAGTGATTAAAACTAAGTGACGATTATTTTAGATTAAAATGGTGCCACAGAATAAGCTTGCTGTGTTTGAAGAAGTGAAAATACTCATTATAATTAATTAATCTTTATGCCTGCTGAATGCTGAGAATGTACTCGGCGTGCAGTGTCAGACATTGCTTTTCACCGATATAAACAGGTTAAAGTCATATTATCAAATAAACAAATACACTAGTCAATGGTTCACAATTTATTGTGTATCTTTGACCCATCTTCCACTGGGATACGCAAGTATCCGATTCAAGTATCTTGGCGACTACCGCCATACATCTTCGCGGAGGTTCGTACAAAGGCACACTTTGCCGACAATTTGTAAACTCGTTGGCGATGCCAGTCTCCTGCGAGCAGCCGGGCGAGTTTTTTATTTTTATTTTTTTATTCTTAAATATATTTTGATTATTTCTTAAATATAGTTTGTTCCGACTCATGTCGTCGAGACTTTAAACATGGCGTTACATGTGTGAGATATTTTGTAACAATGCATGTGCTTTAGCACTTGCTTACTCGTAGCAAAGTTTTCATACTTGACACTTTTATTTAGATTTGTATATATACAAAGTGTTAAATAAATAATCTTGACTGATTTTAAGAATCAACCCAATATTAATATTATCCTTGTTGTATGTCGCAGAAGTTAGTTACTAAGTTCACTAATCATTTTCCCCAACGTGAAAGTTCGAGCAGTTTCACTTGAAACTTTCTTACTTCATTCTTAAGGCGATGCCATACGTAGTAATGCAAAATCATGTGTTTTTGGTTTGAAAATTTGGTCGCCTAGAAATGTTTCAGATGCAATACTGCGAGTAGAATACATCTTGACCTTTGAAATAATCGAGTATTTTTTTTGTATAAGTCTTTTTAAAAGCCCAGAATAAAATAATGTATAGGCCTATGAAAACTGCTTTAAAATTCAAAATCTCCTACTTACGAACCCATTTTCGGTTATGATTTTATTATATAATGTGGCAAATTAAGTTGTTTATAAAATGATCGAAAAAAATTAAATATTTATGCCTGAACATCCACAAAATAAAATAAAAGGCACTTTTTGGCCATGTTTTTTTCTTGCATAAATCAAAACAGGCGGATGGTGTTAAGCGGGAATTTAAACCTTATCGTCATCTACGTAAGGGTTGTTATTGATAGCGGCTCAATTTAAAATATTACACGACGTGGTGCATCGCCTTAAATAATAATGTACTTCATTCTGCTATTTGTTTATTAGTTTGTAAGTTTTCACAAACTGCCATCGTTTATGTATAATATTGAAGAAATCCTCTTCTGAAACTAGACATTATATTTTTACGAAAAATCCCTTAATATAAACAAAAGCCTTATTTTCTTCGCTACGTTTGATGTTTCGAAAACCTGACCTTTTATGGAATTCATTGTTAATCTTCAGTCAACGTTTTGGACAAGCTTGCAGTTTAATCAAGATGGGTGTTTAGACTATAGACTGTTGTATGATTATCCCAGATGTACAAAATATTACAAGAACGGATCGGTTGATTCAACCCACATTGATTAGCTGTGATACGGTATCAGGAATCTGATTGTAAAACAGTACATTCCTCTACAACCCTACATATTAAACATCTGTCGTAATACTGCTAGGATATTCGAAACGCTGGTTGAATAAGGAGGAAGAACCAACATTAGCGTGGATTCTGAAATATATAGATTCTACTATCATAAATTGAAAACTTTTGAGGTGAATCTTTAAATTCAAATCAACAAGTTTTTAGTAGCGCGTATTTAATACAGCGTATTTGAAGTTATACCCAGCGTCATTTCAATAATTACGTCTATCACTGTAGTATACACAATGAGTAGACTATTGACTATAATAAACTAAAATAAAATTACGGTTGCATAGATTATTATATTGGGCTTTGTGTATAGATTCGGCCTGTGATTTGATTACTAATAATATGCAAATATTCCCTGTCTATAATAAAACAATGTGAATATTTCCTGTCACTAATACGTTTCCGCGCCCATGCGCCATGGCGTGGAATGACCTTGTAACATAATGACATGGTGATGTTTGCTTGCTTTTGTGTGTTGACCTAACATTAGCCAGGGTTGGTAGTCCTAATGCCTAATGTTCCATAATGTGCCTCGGCTATTAAGAGGGACGGCTGCGCGGTTGTTGTCATACTAAACTTAATTTTGGATTGAGGCCAAAATACCCAACCAAACTTATTAATCAAAAGGTATAGCAAATATCTAGTACGGATGTGAGCTATTTTAGTTATTTTTATTTTAAAATATAAAACATTGGCCATTGAAGAGTTAGATTTTAAATGAGCAACTTTGGGATTTTTGTGAGTTCGTAATGGTAATTTTTTAGATAATTTTAGATAATTATTTAAATATTTCAAAAAATATTATTAAAAAATAATGGTAATATAGTAAATTTAAATTTAACTTCAACATATTATGTACCAACTTAAATCGGTCCCTTGTAATATAAATGTAAACCCTTCAAAAGGATTATTTTACTAATTATACAGGGTGTATCGGCAAGTACCCGACAAACTTTAACCAGCTATTCCTCAGCACATTTGGAGTAAAAAATGTTATGGGCGCTTTGCTGTCCGGTAACATTTTTTTCCATTAAAAACAAAAAATAAATAAAAAATCCATACTCCGTCACTGTCATTTGCATTGTTTCTCGTGTTCAACAGCTGTCATTAGCAAGTGTGTCAAAAAGTGTCCTCGCTCTTTCGTACACACTAAATAATAATAGTTAAAAATGAGACGAATGGTGCCGTGCCATTTTGTTGTGATTGTAAAAGCGCGCCAACGTATACGTACGTACATTATTCAACGAAACTCGAACAAAATATTGCAAGACGGGTTTTCAAACTTTGACAAAGGATAAAACATTGGTGACATGTGGTGAAAATATGAATAGTAAATTTTTTATTAAAAAAAATTTTACCGGACAGCAAAGTGCCCATTTTTTACTCCAAATGTGCTAAGGAATAACTGGTTAAAGTTTGTCGGGTACGTGGCGATACACCCTGTATATATAAACATGAATTTATTATGATGTAAAGATATAGTTGAGTAAAATATATTTTTATAATTATCATTTCCTCACAAAATATTTCGAAAGTTGCCTCCAAAATCATGACAAAACATTTAGTTAATGGTGGAATAACTTGATGAGTTATTTCTCAAAATTGATCCAGTCTCATTTAGAATTTTGGTTTGAGAGTTGTTAATATTCTCTTCCGTTATAAAAAATCTAATTCTTTAATAGCCCATATTTTGTATATACTTTACAGCTTACTATTTGCTCTACCTTTTGATAAATACAATATTATTTTTTTATTGATAAACTTTGTTTATAAGACAAGATTTTTATGCATAGCACAAAGGCTAACAAATTATTATTAGCACTAATTTGTTAATAAAATATTAGCTTTTCAGTTTAGTAGAATTTTTGGCCTCCAATCCTAATTAAAGTTTTGTATGAAAAAGGCCTCGCAGCCGTCCCTCTTAACCGTTTGTGTGACGTCCGAGCATTTTAACCGTTGTGTATTTTGAGACTTTATTTCTGTGTCCCTCCGATGGCATTTTCACCTCAGTAAACTCGCCAAACGTCCATTTATTTACCCCCGTAATGGCGGGTTACACAGTCTGCGCACACATATTTTCAGTTATCACCGCAGCGTTTAATTTCTCTTCTCTGATTAGTTCCTTCAATCGCAATAAGAAAGTGCCCATACGTGTTTTCGCATATCTCATCATGTGAATAATGATCCCATAAAATATATTATTGAATATTAACATTTTTCGTTACCTAATCCATTATCTTCCCACGAAGCTCGTAGTAATATAAGCACTATTGCTTATTGCTTATTCGTACTGAATTATTTATTCGACACTTTATTTGTTTCTTCGGCTTCTAAAGCTGTCTGGTCTACAAATTGTCTTCGGATCATTAGTATCTAAACGATTTTCAAGTGACTTCATGTTTCGCGAATGTGAACAATATATTTTCCTTGTAGTACAATAATATCTATCGCGCCACACATGGTTGTGAACATAGCACAATTTCATTGTTTATATATATATATATGCATTTGCACGGTTTTTTTGTTTTATTAAGCCTCGCTTTTATATATAGTATAATACTTAGTGTGAAATTTGGCTAAAACTAATACAGGAAGGTGGCGGCTTAATAACACACTAGAGGAAGAGGCTTGTTGATAAGAACAAGAACACGGGCGATTCTATAATAAACATAACGTGTCTCAAGAGGATTCAAACTCGTCACAGAAACCATGGCGGTGTCCAGAGCGAAGAGCAGCGGCCGCAGTAGCAGTAGCGACTAGGGCAGAAGGGCCCGGATGCCTGCGAGCCCGTCTTCCTACAAGGACGCAGATGAGCGCGTCGCCACCAGCCCCATATCCTCGTCCATCGCCACCGGAGACTGGGTGTCCATAAGTCCCATTTCCTCGCCCGGCAGCATCTCGTCCAATAGGATGCCGCACAGTCCGCCCCCGCTGGATACCGCCAGGAACGGCAACGGAAACAGCCCGCCGCTGTCAGTGAGCGGGCGCATCGCTCACCTGTCGCCCGCCAACGGGGCCAGCTTTATCTCGGGCGAGGGGCCCGCGTGGCTGGCAACCAGTCCGCCCCCCGTGCGGCCGCCCCGGCGCGCCGAGCTTGAGCTGCGCCGCCTGCGCGTGCTGGACGCGCCAGCGCCGCTGCCCGTCTCCTCGCCGCCCCCGCCACCGCCATCACCCCCGCCGCCGCACCCCAACGGGGATAGTCAAGAGAGTCCCGTCAAACGAGGTAATTGAGACCTAACAAATAATAGTACAGGTAAAATAGTATCAAAATGCGTTACAAATTTGATGCATTCATTAAACATTACTAATACCGTCTTCTTGGCAGTAGAATTGAAGATCTGCCACAGGAGTCCGCCCATAACAAAGTGGTGGAACACCCTTCTAAGGGGTTAATCCTTATTATTTTGTTTACTTTTACGTTTCTTTACAAAAACTTATCTTATCTCACCAAATATTGATTATATTCGATTCAGCGCGATTTAAAACATAGTAAACGATACCTCTCTCGACCCCATTTGTAAACATGTATTTCTTTAAATATCCACCTCCCCCTCTCTTTAGAGTTGTGTTCCATCACTTTTTTGGTCGGACTCTGCCGATCTGCATTTATACTGCCAAGATGAATGTATACCAAAGTTTCATGAATGCAAGAATTTTGTCATTTATGAAACCCTATTTTAACTGTACTGAATAACCACCATTCCATTCGGTCTGCCTTTGACGCTTCTAAATCTTAAACAAGAACTAATCTGTAATATTATTTGGCCTGAGAACCTGATTGACATGAGCGGCCTATAAATGCATACGAGAACTACCTAATTACCTGTTGTTCTATCGTCATCGATTTACAAACGTCATTGTTTTACACAACGACATTGAACCCTGCACTGCATGTAAAATAAAGTAACCTTTGTCACACCCTTGAATAAACATCACTGAATAACGAAGTCACCGACAGGTGATACAAATTAAATCCTTTGACCCCGTATAATAAAGATTCGCACAAGAAGTGCCTTGTGGGCGTGTTTCGAGGTCCAAATATAAGCCCAATTGGGCCTATATTTAAATAGAAAACTGTGTATCACCACCAAGTTGTTTTCTTCTTTATTATGTGTTTGCCCCCTTTAATGTTCATTATTTGAATTTAACTGAAAATGAACGTTTTGTTTTTCGCTGATTTAAATTTTTTCAATAATTCACAAATTACCATCGTCAGAGAAAGCTTACCTAATCAGCCTTCTAAAGAAATTATGTTGCCGTTTTTCAATGTGTAAATAATATTATTATTAAATTTTCCGCATTAGGTCGAGGGAGGCACGAAAACCTCGTAAGGTTTCCCGCAGTTCTGGGCGCGCTTTTGTCGACAACGGTTAATTTATTCGCCGCTCGAGCAATAACACTTATATATACATTCTTAAAACAGCCTTATATCTTTCGAAGATGTTAGTACAAATCCTAATTTTCACGTACACTATCATGTTTTTGCTATTTTATTTTGTGCGAATGATAGACTGGATTCTGATCTATAAAGAGTTGAAGGCGGTTCGATACGAAGCTGCTGCCACCAATGTTCAGTAAATTGCGTGTTTTGGATTAATTAATTCACTATGAAGACGGGGACTTGATAAATAGATTTCGTTCCACATTCCTCAAGTTTTCTAAATGGGATATTTTTTATATGCTTTTAATATTTAGGATAAGGAGTGATGTTATTATTGCAATTTTGGATTTTGTTATTGTGACATACATTATTATAGTGCTTTCAAGTTTCTGAATTGGATCTGTTACGTCCTTCAGCACTATCATTATCATCAAAGGTTAGTATAAATCAAACCAATATTGTCGGATTTTCGTAAAATCTATGGGTATAATCTTATTTCCAAATAAATGTTTACATAAATTAAAATTTAAGAACACCAATTTTTGTAGCTTCACCTTATAAAGGTGTATATTGCATATTGTTGTAAATATATCGATGAATTAGAGTGCAAGTAAAGCTCCACTCAGGGTAATAAATTACATTTTTCGTTCTGCTTATTCAGCGTACATTTATATAACATCTCCAGCATAATTTCACATTTTGAAAATCGTCTCGGCAGGTTATATTAACTACACTGTAAAATACATAATTCCTCTATTTTATATTCAAATTAGGTATTTGTAGTTCGAGCATGTGTAGTAGATCATAGAGTTTATAGAGCTCTCCAAGAGATGTCTCTAGCGTGTAGATTTACCATTCCATTTTCAGAACTTAGGTGATCTAGAAATTAGATTTCCAGCAACACAGAATTTTTATAGAAAAACAGAGAGGACGTTAGTCTCCAGGCCGTCTTACACACTAGTAATACTTTCCAGTCTAAATAAATACAAACAGCCTTACAAAAAAACGTGGTGTAAATATTACATGGCGCATAAGGTCAGAACAGTGAAAAACTTGACTTATTACGATGGCGTTTGTTTGGTTAAAATGGTCTTAAACCGGGTACGAGGCCGGCTTTACCACACCAACGTTGAACGTGCGTGTAAGATTCTAATTAGTAAGACAGTAAGGACGGGTTGTTTCGGAGAATTTGAACAATTCATCAAATTTCAACGTTCATTTTCAAGTTCTGTGAAAGATTTCTTCAAGTTCTGTTTTTATTTCAGTTTTGTCAAGCAACTAGCCTAGTTATTACCTTATTATTATTTATTACCTAATATAGTAACAGAACTTGAATAAGACTTTCACAGAACCCGAAAATGAATGTTGAAATTGGATGAATTGTTTAAATTCTCCGAAACAACCCGTCCTAAGTGTTTAGTTATGAAGAAGATTTTGTATTCATTCTACATGCTTGACAGGATGAGACATTATTGTGTTTTGTGAAAAAAATGTCACCCTAATGTATACGCAAATTAATTCATACACAATTTTTATTAAAGCGTTAACCTTATAAAATTATATCCACGTGTACATTAAAATACCATCCAGCGTAGGTACACATCAAGATGTTTATTTTTCCGAACCATAAATTGTTTGTTAATAAAAATAATAATAGTAACCTCAAATAATTATATGATTTATCCTTTGTATATCTACCCGTCATCCTGTTATTACTTATTTTTTGACGTCATCTTCAATTTCTCCGTACCACAATGAATTATTACTAGTGAAGCAATGATTCGATGATGTAAAATATTTTATCAAAAGATTTTAATTATTAATTACAGTCTTAACTAAAAATGGAGTAATGTGTTTTAGGGATCGATACAATTAGCTATAATATTTAATGGAATGAACAGTCTGGGGAATTTATCTTTGGAAAAAATAATGGTTTTTTTTACAGAACATTCCCGGATTACGAATTACTTAAAAATATTTAAAATATCCTACTACCACCACAGTAAGCGTAAAATGTTGCCTTTGTCGTGATGAAGACCTTATCCAGCCGAGAAATTAGAAATTGAACTCACGACGCCAGGGTGGGGCCCAGATGCGTTGCCAATTTAGCTACTGACCGGTCGTGTAACTCTTTATTTTATTGATATTTATCTTACTTTATTATAAAGCTGAAAATCTGTTCATCTGGTCGATGAGCTCCGAAGTTATTAAATTTCAACAGCTGAATTTTTTACCCTTACGAGGTATTGTGCTTTGAAATATAGCCAAACGACATGTTGTAAAATCAGTAAGAATTTATTTTGTGAAAAATTAAATTTACTCGGGCGAAGCCGGATGTACAATCCGGCTACGTAACTACTAGTATATCAAAAATACGCGGGCTAGACTTTTAGTTGTATTTTCAGATCGCTAAGGTGAATGAAAAAAATAGCTTATTTAAATTACACGACTACTCCGCCTTCCAGAAATGGGCTAAATGTGCCCCCGCCCTTACATCCTACAATCTACAACCAGTGGCAGCTCGTGACTTTTAGGTGTACTAGAGTGCAAATATTTAAAAAAAAATGGCATTATTGATGTTGTTGTAGCTGAAAACGGTTTTTTTTTTCGAAAATTCGATTTTTTGTGTGAAGTAATTCAGAAAATCGTGCGGCGCAAACTGAAATTTCCTGAAAATCTTCTTACAAAAAATCTTCGAAAGACATCGAAAGAATTTTCGAAAAATAAAACGTTTTCAGCTACAACAACATCAATAATGCCATTTTTTGTAATATTAGCACTCTATTACACCCAAAAGTCACGAGCTACAACCACCAGCCCATTAGCACAATCCTCGGCCACCTGATCCTGCATTTTGTCACGCCATCACGCAGACTCATTGCACTCATTTCCATAGTGTTCACGTGACTTTCAATGAAACACTTGTTCAAAACACGTTCCTTCACTTAAAAGAATAGTACAATGCAATAGCAGCGGCGAGTAATAGTGGCCGAGGGGTCACGCCCTCTACTAGGAAGCTGGGGGTCGCGGGTTCAAATCCCGGCGTGCGCAAGTTAATTAAATTATTAGCTTTTGACACAATTAACTCTAAAAAACTGCTAGAAACCTTAGAATAAATTGGAATAAGAGGAAATGTATTTATTATTGTAGAAAGCAATCACTTTGTGGTTTGACATATTTAATAAAATAAAATACTTTTTTGTTTTAAAACCACGATATCGTGGGTTTAAAACAAAAAAGTATTTTATTTTATTAAAGAGGAAATGTGTTAAATTTATTTAAAGATTATCTTAGAAATAGAAAAATATGTACCAAAATAAATGATACTTTTAGTAAAGCAAAGAATGTATGTGTGCAAGATTCCACAAGGTTCCATATTGGGACCTACACTATATATAATTTATGTAACTATAATGAAAAAACTTTTCTCTTTTGTTAAACATTTTTAATTGGCAGATGATACGGCATTGGTCATATCATATAAAGATCTAAAAATTGCAATTGAACTCATGCAAATTGAATTTAATCAACTTTGTAAATGGTCACATGATGCAGGACTATTAATAAATGCTAAAAAACCCAAAGTTATGCATATAAGATCACCTAATGCCAGATTTCGATTTAATCCTAATATTATTTCTCATAATTTTAATTGCATCCATAAAAATATCCCGACTAATTGTAAATGTGAAAGCTTAGAATTAGTTACGGAATATGTCTATCTTGGTGTTACAGTAGATTGATTTTTCAAATGGGACAAAACATATTAAAAAAAAACCGTAAAAGACTCAGATCAATTGCTGGCAGAATGTACACATTATTTTTTTTCCTATCAATTGAATCACTTAAAATAATTTATGTCAATGGCAGAATCTATTATAAGATATGGATTAACCATATGGGTAAATATTACTATAACCAATCTGAAACAAGTCCAAGTTGTACAAAACGCAATTTTAAAATTACTAGTCGTCCCTAATATTTTTAAACAGAGACATAATACACCGTTGCTGTTTCAGAGTGCCAAAATTTGGCTATGGCAAAAAATAATAATTCAGTATATATTTACCCCGCAGCATAAAGAAAAATTAGAACTTAAATACAGTACTAGATTCACGCGCAATGACGGGTTAATAGTTCCGAAATTTAATAATAAATACGGACAGAGAACGTTTTAATACAACATACCGAATATATTTAATTTATTACCTAACACTATAAAGTAATGTAAGTCTATAAATAAGGTTAAATATAAATATGGTGAAAAATTGGTTATCGGAATTTTTTTTTAACTTTAATATGTATGAAAAAATGTTGATTCTGTAGATATAAGATATAAATTATAACTTATAAAAATGAATATGTAACTAAAATTTAAGCACCTGTTGACAAGCCAATTCAATTGGCTTAGCAGGACTTGTTTGTTGATATATATTAACTATTTATTCAATATAAAAAAAAAAATTTAAAAAAAAAAATTAAAAAATTAAAAATAATATATAGTATATTTGCAGCACATACTAGAGTGGAAGATCCTCTCCGTATCGCCCTGGTGTAAGAACACAATTCAAAATTGAAACGTTGTTTCTTTTGTGACCAGATATGAATAGCCAGCTACTTTCCCATCTTCCTCTCCCCATCTCCTTCCCTTCACCATTACCTTCAGCCTCACAACATACCCCAATTGGGGATGCCATTGTCTCACTGGATCCAGACGATTGGGTGCAGTTGGAACTCTTGGGTGGTTTCACATAAAAAAAGCATTTCTATGTTTATACTGAAGGGCAGTGGCAGTTTGCTTTAAAGCGCATTTGTGCAATGAATGAATTCCCATAAAAAATGTACGAACAAACTTGAACTACAATTTTAGCACACTTTAAACTTGGCATTAATCAAACTTCGTGTTAAAAATCCCGAGAGCAAGTCCAAAGTGAATCCCATAGGTGCCTTAAGAATTCAGCGACTGTGGGATTTTCTGTTCTAAGAAATAATTCATACAAAATATACGAGTGACGGTAAACCGTGCGATCGTGGGAGCCTTGCGAATCTGTTAATCTTGTTACCACCAAATTTGTACGGAATAGTATGTATTTTGCAAGAATCAATAGATTTTTTCTTGGATTATCGTGTGTTAAGTTTTTATTAAAATATAAGTTAATTAATGAAGATGTTATTTTTTTAATATAAAAACGAAAAGTGTCTTGCGTACATTGTGACTGTCGTATTTAACACTACTTTTCAGTACTATGTAGTCAGCTACTAGACGAGTAGTACCTGACTTAATATTTATTCACAGAATTTTAAACAATAACATTGACATTTTAACATAACTTTGAGACGTATACGACATACAGTGTATTCCACACGCTTAATTATAAAACAAATCCAGCATCTAATTCGCCAATTAACCGAGCTCTTCATACTCTAAATAATATTTGTCAAAATTCTAACATTGACATTTTTTCAGATTCACTGCCCAAATTCAAACGTGGCATCATGTCAATAATTTCAACTGTTCAATGCGCATACATACATACATTACAAGGAAACATATCATGCGTATCCAACATGAAGTATCTTATTCCTGTATATTGTTTCATCTCTGTAAATCATTTACTGTTTGTTTCTATAATATTAAAAAAAAAAAAAAAAATAACGTACGACATTATTTTCATTAGTCACAACTGCTTTCGTGAATCGCCAAATTGCATATTGTTGCTAGGTTGCTAGTCTCTGGTGCAGTGGTAAGATAAAATTAATTTAAATCTAAGGATTAAAAATGTGTATGGAAAATACCAACATAGAAATTATGGATGAAGGATTTTTTTCTCTCTTTTTAAATCTCGTAATCAACTCCCAATGAGACAGGCCATGAACCGCCACTGCTTAAGGGGCATTTTCACAATACCTAAGACAAATCAACTTGTACTTTTAAAATTTATGTATTTCGGATACTTACGTGCTTATTAGGTATGTTTATGGATATTACGAGGATAATCAACTTTGACCTCGAAAAAAATATCGAACGACTTGCTTGCGTACCCGGATTCGCCCGTGGTGTATCGTTCGCTGGTATTATTGAGCTTGTTTTTTTTGTTGGGTTATATTCGTCTGCCACGTGTAGAAATTATTGACACTTCAATTGATGTGATATTGAACTGACCGTGAGTTATATTCAATTTATAAGTCAATTTATTTTTTCTCTCTGTGTGACTTGATTTAATCTGTGATAATTATTTATGAATGTTTATTTATTTATTTATTTATTAAACGCCATAAAAGGCTTTTACAATAATGTGATACATGAGATTATAAGTACACAGTGGTACATAGGCGAATATTAGTATAACATTTAAGAACACAACAATATGTATACAAAACGACATTGAATGTGATACAGCTGAAATTTTCTTAAGGCATAGAATGCTACAATAATAGAAAGCACTTCATTTAAACAGGATAAAATATACAGAAAAGGTGACTTGCCAACAGATATAATCTAGAAAAATATTATAATAGCGCAAATAGTAGTGGGTTTATTGTTACAATCAAATTTATCTCCACTTGGCCACTATGGCCGGCGGGTATGGCAAAGTAGCATTTCATTTCAATTCAGGGCTGTCAGAGACTTGACAGTTAAAAATAACATTTTTCATTAAAATAATACATCCGTTAGCCAACACTATAAGACATGTTGTTTATAATAGTAAGTAAAGGTTTCCTATTGACGCATTTTTGGTAAGATAATTCAATTATTTATTGATTTATCCTAGGCTACCTACCTACCTAGTGGATGTTTTCAATGACAATTTAAAAAGATCGTAGTTAAGTACCATATAGAAACGATATTTTGAGAAATTCATTTTTGCGTTTACCTTGAAATCAACCAAACCACTTGAATGTAGTTTTTAAATGGATTAACAAATCGCACCTCCGGTGCTAAACTGTCACTTATGCAAATAATGTAATTTTTCAGGAGAAGCGTTTGAAAATTCGACATCCTATTATAATGTATAGTTCTTCTTGTCTAAAAAATGAACTGGTAATTATTTAAACTACAACTTTAAACTTCATATCAAAGTAAAAGCAAACGTCTCACAACTTTGTAATAAAAAAATATAAACATTTTAAATTTACAACCCTCCCAGAAGTGACATTATGGCACTAGAAAACAATTTACCAGGCAATTATGTCATAACAATCAAAACACGATATCATACTTTTCTAAAGTTTTATTAATTAAAATATCAAAGCACTATAACAAACTTTTTTAATTCTACATATAGAACTTTACTATTAATCAGACTTTTTAATCTCAGTCTTCTTACCATTTTACGAACGGTTTTCAGCGACGTTTCATATTAAATCAGTCATTGGTCACGTATGGTACCTATTTAAATACTATAATTACACAATTAACAACAGTATCAAACAAATACAATTTCTTTTACTTATTAAGCATTAATTTTGTACTAATTGGGTACTCTTAAAAAATCAAAAACATCACATTCCCAGGAAAATCAGGGAGTCTTTAACGCTGTGGTTTCAATAAACTTGTTTTCCCTGCAAGAGGAAATGTGACTTTATAGAATGTTAGAAGTACAAAAAATTAAATGAGATCATTATAGAAGCTTTCATAGTATCTTGGTATGATATTTGCCTCCACTAATTGCAATAAATCACGCTTTTTGCGTTCTGTAATTGGTATTTTTGAAGTGTATGCTTGCTTGAAGGGAATGTCATCTATTCTTTGGGCGTTGCCTCTACATCCGCGTAAATTTTTTCCTCTTGGTTGAATTATAGATTTTGCTTCCTCCCAGTTTTCAGTTTTGTAAGTTGTTCGATATTGGTAATTTTCACAATTCTTTTTGTGTTCATTTGTGAATTTAATGCATTTAATATCACCAGTTTTGATTACATCTCCGTTTAAATTTTTTGCTTTATTGAACTTCATGTTTTCCTCAAGTGACTTCAAATCAAAGAAATCATCCTAATTCATTTATTTTACCACAAATGGTTTACCAGTCTTCTTCGCCCCACGAATCAGGAACATTGTCACAATTGTTAATTGAACGAAAACTTTATACCATAGAACTATAAGGATTGGGGAAACAATGTCACTACGTACACAAGTATCTTTATTATTTCATGTCACAACCAACTTAAGTGTTGTTATTGCTCCAAAATCATAAAAATTAATTTTCACAATTACCTTAGTGGCGTTGTAGCTCAAGGAGACCGCTATTCGTGCGGGGTGCCGCGCGCAACTAACCAATCAAACGTTGTTTCTCCCAGTGGAGGTTAGATTTGCACCAAAACCATAACGACATAACTGCCCTCACGCGAAAATTATACGCACTACACAATCGACGATGACGCACCAAGTAAAGAGGTACATTAGTTATTTTTTCTCATACTCAGATCAATTTTGACAAAACTTGCATAAGTGACAGTTTAGCACCGGAGGTGCGAAATATACAAACGGGAAAAAAACTAAAATTGTGAATATATATAATATAATATCATGGATTTTATATGGCGGCGTCGAGAGTCGAAACGTTTTGTTATTCTTAAGTTTAACCGCTTTTAGTGTGGAGGAATTCTAGATAAAATCTCAGCTTCACCACTGTTATTGTATCGTACTAAAGTGCAAAAATACACCCGTTATCGCACCTGATAAATAATTTATCGGTGTTCCGAAACCTGCATTATTTAGAAAAAAATGCATCGTATTACGTCTAAATAACGGTGACCGGATAAATCATCAAAATGATAATTCATCACATCTTTAAAAAGTTATATAAAGTCATGGAAAGTGATGAAACAAAAACTTTATTAACTGGGTTAAGTAGGTTAGGTTAGATTTGGTTTAATTTAATTTTATTTTATTTTTCATCGTTTCTAATATATCACTTCTTTATATCACTTTTTAAAAGTGTGTTAAATTGTCACTGTGTTGAGTTATCATGAAACCTTAAATAACATACTGGTATTTATGTTACAATCATGACGACTGTGTATCTTAAAATTCCTCATTATTGTAAAGAAAATGTCAAATTTGACATGATCATAGCATAACTACTATTTGAAATTTTCCCTACATAATTAAAAATGTATTTTTTATTGCAAACTATGACTTTTAAACACAAGTAATAAGATTGTGTTTTTACTTAGAAACTTTTATTCCACGTAATTCTGCACTTACATAGTCAGTATATACTTAAATAATAAAATAATCATCTTCGTATCAACTATGTAAATATTATTTAAATCTAACCGATTTCCGTCAATTTCTGCCCTGGTTTAATTATTTAGGGACTAAATTAATAATTATTATTTTTTTGGTAAACTAATGTTTTTAAGACAAGATTTTTTTATGCATAGCACAAAGGGTAACAATTATTTTACAAGCAATAATTATTCTATTATTATTATGTTAACAATCCTGACGTAAATGTTTTCATAAAAATTTCTTCACCCATTTTCCTAAATTAAGATTTTTTAGAAAAAATAAAATCTATGCTTCATATCAAAAAGGCATCTTTAAAAAAATTACCCTACCTGTTTTCCGACCAATTTTCAGAGAAGAATTTTTTTACAAAAATTAAAGAGTAATGAACAATTTGAACACGAAAAATTTACAAAATAACATGAATAACAAAATCAAAAAGATGACTAACAATTGTTGAAAATGTCAAATGTCATAAATAAATATTGTAAAGAAAAAAAAATCTATTCCTGTCACAGTTTAGTCCCGGTGAGTTTGCTGCCGCTGGATCGCCCGATACGATTTTTCCTAGAAACCGGCTATTTTTGGAATCGGTTCCTTTCGGCTTTTATAAAATGTGAAAATTTGAGCTGTGCCTAAGAACAAAAAATGTGTTATATGTAAGTGGTAATCTAGAGATTTTAGAGCTCTCAAACCGATTTGTTTAAAAATTACTTTCAAATGCACAACTTCGGCAAGCAATCGATATAACCTAATGCCGTAAGAAACTGCACAGAAAAATTCCACACTGAAATGCGCTGCAGACCGTTACCTGACAGGGTTTTGCAGCACTCGGTTTATCTCGATTGCTTACCGATCCGTGGGATAACGGGCTTAGTAGAAATTAGTTGTCTTTCGTCCAGTGCATTTAAAATGTACGAAGTTATTCGTATATTACGTAGGTATTCACAGTGTTTTTATTTGGATAGAAAAATGAATGGGTTCCTATGTGAAAAGTAATTTTTTGCACACATTCCGATAATTTCTGCTGTACATACAAAGGGGCTAAACTTTATTATCAGGGAACTTGACTAAATCTGGCAAAGCCCATCAAAAAGCCGTCTGCAGGGCCTAGCATACAAAACCCGCAGCAACGGGTTTTTATCTGCTATCGTAAACATTATTATGAATAATGGGAAAAACCGTGGATTAGCTAATGAATTTTAATTGTTTACCGCCCTCATTACGGCAATACCTATAAAAGCCTGCGCGAACATCGTTTGTTTTGTAATACAATCGCCTCATCAAATCAACTCAGTACACACGTGCCGAGACACGTAGAGAGGCTTTGTAGGTAAAGATGATATTTTTTATTGCATTTCGAAAAATATTTTTTTATGTGAGTGCAGCTTAACTTTATTTTTAACATTATTAAATGACTCTCTCTCATGAATATTGCTCTATTGTGATACGGTAAGCTTGCGTTTCTTTCCTGTTTCGGTCGCCGCCACACCAAATAAAATAAATCGCCACTAGAGGGGCGCTTCTTGAGCTTAGGGGTCGTATCTTTGACCGACGCAGTCGCCGAAGTACCGATTTTTCGGCGTCGAATTTATTCCACGGAACAATTTGAATTTATGCGTGTGCTGTTACAGCCGTCTTATTTACCTCTTAACTTGGTGGCACATTTTTTACATTTACACATTTTTGTAAAATTATTTATTTATTAAAAAACAGTAAGTTTGTTTCTGATTTTCTCCGTAACATTTATGAACGGTGCGACATAGAATAATATAGAAGGGCTACTTTCAAAATTATAACGGCATAATCTTCGCTCTGTAGGTACTAGAGTAGGCTAAGCAAGTAAGTGTAAGTTCTTCAAAATAACAACGCCATCGTAAGTGATAGTATATATTTACAACTAACAATATCTACCGTGATAATAGCTTGCGGCATTAAAAATAATGCGCTCTGAACTTATGAAACTACTGCAAGTTTATTTGCGGCAGAATAGCAACAAGAACCTTTTACCTCCCTAAGAACAAGCACCGGCACTAATGAATTAGTTTTGTAAACATCCTTATTCCGTATGCTACCTCAGTTCCGGGAAACAAACATTTCCATTTCCAACACTGGCTGCAGGCACACATACAGCGGCACTTTTCTTCCTCTTCCTTATGATCACATTGCAGTCAGCTGTACGACTTCCTCCATGAAATGAGAAATTATTCAGGTTTTGTAAGGATGCGATTTGGATTGTTTCGTAATACACTAATGTTAACTTGGAACTCGCTCAGACAATAATTTCATTTCAACGGATTCCAAACAAACCTTTTGTGTATCTTTATATCAGAATCGATACTTATTTTTTCTTTTGAGTCATGTAAATATAGTATAAATATGTATTTTATTCACTGGGGTTTCATGAATTTTCTTCACTGGGTGGTGCTTTCATATAAATATTTGAAAAAAAAGGTTTTTAACCCCCGATTTCAGAAAAGCGATTTGTCTTAATAGCATTGGGTATTATGTACATTATAATGCCTACTTTATCGACACATTACGCACACTAGCTAATATGTGGGCATGTCGAAGAATTTTAATTCTAGATAAAAATAAATAAAAACCTTGCAATTTCGGTGTTATTTTTATCCACCTGGCACAAATAGTGGAGTAAATAATATGTTTTGTTGATAAATCAATTTTAAATATTAAATCATTAGACATTAATAAGTTTTAATTGTTTATTGTTTTTTTTATGGTTTCGCCTTTTGAAGACTTTATCACTATTAACTATTTATAGGTCCCGAATCCCTGGCCATACCGACCGATATACTCGAAATTGGTCAAGGTATTGGTTGGTATTTTCTACCATTATGGTAATGATTGTAATGAAAATGGTCAAGTTTATTTTTTCTACCATGATGACAATAATTGTAACCAAAATGGTCAAGGTTATTTTCTACTATGATGGCGATAATTGCAATGAAAATGGTCAAGGTTATTTTCTACTATGATGGCAATGCTTGTAATGAAAATGGTCAAGGTTATTTTCTACCATGATGACAATAATTGTGATCAAAATGGTCAAGGTTATTTTCTACCATGATGACAATAATTGTAATCAAAATGGTCAAGGTTATTTTCTACCATGATGACAATAATTGTAATCAAAATGGTCAAGGTTATTTTCTTCTATGATGGCGATAATTGCAATGAAAATAGTCAAGGTTATTTTCTACTATGATGGAAATGCTTGTAATGAAAATGGCCAAGGTTATTTTCTACTATGATGGCAATGATTCCAATGAAAATGGTCAAGGTTATTTTCTACCATGATGACAATAATTGTGATCAAAATGGTCAAGGTTATTTTCTACCATGATGACAATAATTGTGATCAAAATGGTCAAGGTTATTTTCTACCATGATGACAATAATTGTAATCAAAATGGTCAAGGTTATTTTCTTCTATGATGGCGATAATTGCAATGAAAATGGTCAAGGTTATTTTCTACTATGATGGAAATGCTTGTAATGAAAATGGCCAAGGTTATTTTCTACTATGATGGAAATGCTTGTAATGAAAATGGCCAAGGTTATTTTCTACTATGATGACAATGATTCCAATGAAAATGGTCAAGGTTATTTTCTACCATGATGACAATAATTGTAATCAAAATGGTCAAGGTTATTTTCTACCATGATGACAATAATTGTAATCAAAATGGTCAAGGTTATTTTCTACCATGATGACAATAATTGTGATCAAAATGGTCAAGGTTATTTTCTACCATGATGACAATAATTGTAATCAAAATGGTCAAGGTTATTTTCTACTATGATGGCGATAATTGCAATGAAAATGGTCTAGGTTATTTTCTACTATGATGGAAATTCTTGTAATGAAAATGGCCAAGGTTATTTTCTACTATGATGGCAATAATTCCAATGAAAATGGTCAAGGTTATTTTCTACCATGATGACAATAATTATAATGAAAATGGTCAAGGTTATTTTCTATTATGATGGCAATGATTGAAATGAAAATGGTCAAGGTTATTTTCTATTATGATGGCAATGATTGAAATGAAAATGGTCAAGGTTATTTTCTACCATGATGACAATGATTGCAATGAAAATATTCTTATGTAAAAACAGAATATGCAAGTACCCAGTTATACATGTAATGTAATGGCAAAACGGACTATCTACAAAACGATCTCAGAACACGTTTCATGTTGCAAACTCGACCATTCTGACAAATCGACCATTACTTTGGTTCCCGAGGTCCTCTGAAGACTCAAAACGCACCACTAAAGAGGCAATTGAAATCCACAAAACCCCCATTAATATTAATAGAGATGACGACTGGGCTAAGCTTAATAGTCCTTGATATTCGCATTTTGACGGCTATACCAAAACTAACATAAGATATGGAATAACTTCATGAGGACATTCAACAAAAACAAATCTTCTTTCAGTCCAAAATGTACAATATTCTTTGGTAAAATTATTATTAACAAAACTAAATACGAACAAAGACATGAAGTACCAAAGTCATTACTATACAATTCTGTAAATTTATTATCTGTTCGTGCTATATTGTGGCTTAAAATTGCGAGTCAGCATACATCTCAATATGAACATATAAAATAGTGACACATGTTCATAATACAAGACTAATGGCAAACGATGGACTTGTAGTTCCCAGATACCTGAATAAATACGGTCAAAGAACTCTAGAATACCTCTTTCAATAATTTAAAATATGTTACCAAACTCAATAAAAAGCTGTGAATTGACTCACAGAAGGAAATGAATGTTAAAAAAATGTTTATGTGAAATTTTTTTTTGTACTAACGTCAAAACTGTACATGTATTTAAAAAGTAATTGTTAAAAGAACCCGTTGACAAACTGATATCAATCAGTTTTACGGGACTTAATGGTAAAAAACTGTATTTTTGAATGTTAATAAATAAATAAATAAAAAAATAGAAAAAAAACCGCCGAAAACTATATTAATTTAGCTAATTGACGCGCACAACTCGCTATTATCTACAAAAATAAACTCACTTCACCACTGTTATTCTATGGTGTGGTGGCGGGATTTATAATAATACTCCACAGGTTCGCAATAACTTAGTTTATTAATATGTTTTTTTTAGTGTTTATTTTTATTCTCGAAAAAAATTACGATCATATTTTTATTTTATTTTATGTTGACGAACAAATTTTCTGTGTCGATTTAAAATGTTCCATTTTCGATTTGCCGCCAAAACGACATGTTCGTTTTTGTTCGTGAATTCGGCGACGTTGACGTCACGCCGGGCAACGTTGGTGATAGTCGTGTTACCAGCAAGTGGCGGTTTCTGTGTAATAATGACGTTATAGCCAGTTGGACAACGTTATAAGCTCGCTATATTTTCGTGGCTTAGCCATACATACAGCGTAATGTGTCGCCTACCTTATACTGCTGGAGTCACATCAGTACTTTACTAACCCCAAAACCAAAATCTATAATCTATTCATTTGCCCTGATGATGGACACTGTAAAGCTGTCTGAAATGATCACAATACTGTATAATGTCTTATGTAAAAATGTGTCCTGTCTTGCACTTACTGGCAGGGACCTTAAAAGCTTCGTAGTATTTCTTCACTTGGCATTAGCTTAGTGCGCAATGTGAAGTGTACGCCCACTGCCTACTTTGTGCGCCGTGTCATCGCTCACTTCACATCCGGTAAGGCTTCGAAATTCAATATCGTCTTCGGTGGTTTGATGTTTAGCCCTACAGGAATGTTGGAAACTATCCGTTGCGAGCGTAGTGCCTTTTGCCGAAGTAAAACATAAGTTTACAAAATATCGGTAAACCGGGAATGTTTGTCCTAAAAAAAATTAACAAATATATATTTAAAATAAACAAATTTAAAAAAAAGTACTATAGGATTCATATGTCTTATACTGATTTATAAATGTGGAAATTCTAACTATACAATTGTAAATGTTCTCCAAAATGCCCTGGAAAGAATCTCAGACTTGTGATGTCCCGAAAGAAACCATTCATCTGTTCTGAATGCAGTTACTAATGTTATCCAAATTGACCCTGTTAATAAATTACATCTTTGCGATTCTTTCAAGGATAAAGAAACCATCATGTCACTTCGAATGCAATCAACAATGTTCTCAAAATTTGTTTTGACAGCATCGCCATTCCATTGTAAGAATATTATGTACTAAATACACAATTTGGCTGTCCTGAAACGGGAATCCTTCCCAGTTGGACAGACAAAGGTTCATTTTGTTTTGTATTGTTTTTAATTTATAAAATATGTATTACTTTATTTATATATTACATATTAATTCCCCACTTGTATCATATTTTGAGGAAAAAAAGAAGGGAAGAATAATAATCTATGTATCTATCTATTTATATAAAGAAGAATGTCTGTGGCGGGCGGTGTAGATTTAGTTTTTGTTGAAGTCTACAATTTATTTCGGAAATTGATGAAATTTTGCCCACTTGACCTTCAAAACAAGAGGAAGGTCGCCGTCTACATGAGATTTAGAAAAAAACACTCCCATAACACTTGACGTTCAAAATAAGCGCTAATTACTGTCTACATCTTTCCACCGTTTACCCGACCTGGTTTAAGAAACAGATGGTTACTCCTCCAGGGTTCTCTCAAGGGGTCTATTTTTTTTTGTTAAACGACTACATTTATTACAAAACGAATCGAAATCCTTAATGTCCCTGCATAGTGGTTAGGCTGCAGGGTGCATACAATATATATAAAATAACACATAATTCTTCAAGAGCACATTCATTTGGAATACCAGTAGTGATTTAGATTTATTGTTCAAAGATGGCAATTTGCCCGTTAAATTTTTAGGTTTAATCAATCAGCCGACTTTTGTAAAATATTTCTCTTCTATTGATTTTTGAAAATGAACCTATACACTTGCGAAACAGATACATTTTCTGCCTGTTTTTTTGGTAAGTCTGTATTCCGCGGCTTTGCAAACCGCCATGTTATCGTGTTTCAGTCTTGGCTTGTCCCATCCCCTCAGTAGCATATATCGTTTCTTGCGGTGAAATGTCGTATCGTCAGGTCCGATAGCCTGAAGTGAGCCCCGGCTAATCGATTGGCGGATATGTTATAAAGAGTATATTGGAAAAAATTAAATATGCATTCTACAATTTAATACTGGCGATTACACTAGGACTAGGTATGTCTATTAATAGTTGCCCATTTATATTGTTTGGATAATAGTTATTACGGGTGCCGAGTTGTTAGTGAAGATTGAACAAGTGAATATTTTTGGAATACATTTTTGCCATAGTAAGAATTAAAATACTACAAACAAGAACAGAATGGTTTTATATCAAATTTCAAAAGTGTTCTGATTTGTCTTGGCAATGAAAATTTAGTTATTATACTTATAGATTTACAAAAAATTAATGGTTACTTTACGAAAGGCAGATTTAGTGCTTTCTCTTTCTACACAGTTTTAATTAACTTTGGAATTCCGTACTTTTGCATTTTTTGTGTTACATATATACACAACTGAATTTATATTTGTATTTTTTTTTCTATACCATATGTGAATATTGTATAGAAATTTTACTTTGAAATGCATACTAGTTAAAATCACTGGCTAATGTATACATTTAATTTTTAAATTCTGAAAAATGGGCCTGGACTCGCCAGAGCTTATCATCTTAATAAATTTATAAGAAATCGTATTCCGTCAAAATCAACACGAAAAACCAATTTATTTCATTTGCCCAAATGTAGCACTAAAATTATTAAAAATCACCAATTACCCGTATATGTGCGCAATATAATACAAAATTTCCCATCAGAAATATTGAATAACATGTACGATCGTAAATATAGAATGTATCGGGAGCATCTCCTATCCTTATCCTATATTCCTCCTCCTCGCTCCCTTACCTACAAATTATTTTAGTACACAATAAAACTCTATCTTTAAGCAAATTTAGCATAAGAAACTTTTTTAGCTTGACATCGATTAACCTAACGTTTATATTTATCTTTGTATTTTTGTATCAGCTTTTTGTTTCTTTTAAATGAACAAATATTTTAAATGTATATATCGACGCAGGAAAGGAAAAATGGCTAATGTGCCTTACAACTGTGACATTAAAGATGAACCTACACAACGAGTTATTATATATTATTTGTTTGAACTTGTGTTCATTAAATCAAGTTTTAATCAGAGCTTTGTAGTACGATAAAAGTCTATCGCTATTACAAAATATTCAAACGCCCTCCCAATACTTTCATTATAAATTTTCATGTCTAGACAATGAAAAAGCAGTATTCATTGTTTAATATGCAGAACACTGTCCTCAATTATATTACTGGTAATTTGCTCTCTCACAACCGAAATTAAGCCATTTGTTTTTTAATAAATATGCACTAATAACTTATTACAGCGAGCTTTGAGGCACAGTTTGTTGATAATAGAGTATGAAGCTCAAAAGCGTTAATTTGCAGCTCCAAACCAATTACCCACGAGCTATAAACAATGCTCGCACAGTTGCGTAATGCACGGACCAATCGCGTTGTCATTAAGAGTGTCAGACCAGGTTCAGATGGAGTCGATTCGTCCACGCATCAAATTGTATCGACCTTCAAGGCTCATGCATTGTCATGCAATTGTTCATACATGACCACGCAATGAATTCATCTGTCAGGGTGGCCACAGACCTGGAAAACCGGGAAAACCGGGAATTATCAGGGAATTTTACCGAACCGGGAATTATCAGGGAAATGTCAGGGAATTTTAAAATATTCTTAAAATATCAGGGAATTCCAAAAATAAAACGAAATTCGTTATTTACGATTTGTGAAGTCCCAAAGTTGTGTTTTATTACTTTTACTTGCGGCGTGTGTAACAAAAGATATGCCGACAAAGACAAACTAGATAAGTAGGTATTTTTTTATTATTATTTTCGTAAATAGCCCTTGCAACACAATCATGTCGTAAACCACCCGCCTTGGTTTTTCCCCTGTACTATGTAGGTGTGAAATATGTAAAGAAAAAGTTAGCAAAGTTACAACAAAGTGTCAAAAGGGTCGGACACCCAGTACGGTCGTAATAAAATTTAAAGATTATCATTATCAACATTTTTACAAAGTGTCAATACAGTAGAACCTCGTTAATTCGAAATCCACGGTACGGTCGTAATAAAATTTAAAGATCATCATTACCAACATTTTTACAAAGTGTCAATACAGTAGAACCTCGTTAATTCGAAATCCACGGGACATCAAAAATCAAATTTCGAATTAACGAATTCCCACGTAATTCGAATTTTTATAAAAAAAAAAATACGCCTAAAATCGATTTTCTCGGCCGCCTCTTCAAATCCGGGTGGTATTTTAGTTGTAAATTCGTATTAATACCAATTATTTCTTTATTTTAGCGGCCGATTACCGTAGCGGCGCACAGTGGGCTGAAAATCGGCTTTCATAGACATAGAGACTTGAATTTTCAAGGGTATTTTTTTTTGCTAGAAATGGATTTTGCTGATCATTACTATGCTATAAAATGTCGTACGAAGCAATTGCGTGTACAAATGAAGGAGTGATAATTTTTTTAAGAAAAATTTGTATGGCGCTGACATTAAAAATGAGGCTATCTCTGGAATCATAAGGTTGGCCGTTCTATCTTTACACACAGATAATACTACTATTTATTTGTATTTTTTTGACATACTTCATATTGTGGCGCAAGGTGCGATTTATTTTTTAAAAATCCTAAAGTTGAAAAAAAATCTTTTTTTTTGTTAATGAATCATTTTAATGCTTAAATGCTTTACATATGAGTATGCTTTGTCTAGTTTACAATATTTTATTTACACTGCAAGCCAAAAGACTGTGCACAGTGGGCTGAAAATCGCCTTTCATAGACATAGAGACTTGTATTTTCAAGTGTATTTTTTTTGGCTAGAAATGGATTCTGCTGATCATTAATATGCTATAAAATTTTGTATGAAGGAATTGCGTGTACAAATGAAGGAGTCATCATTTTTTTAAGAAAAAAATGTATGGAGCTGACATTAAAAATGAGGCTATCTCTGGAATCATAAGGTTGACCATTATATCCTTACACACAAATATACTACTATTTATTTGTATTTTTTTGACATACTTTGTATTGTGGCGAAACTTGTGATTTTTTTTTTAAAAACCCTCAAAGTTGAAAAAAAAACTTTATTATGTTGAAGATTCATTTTAATGCTTAAATGCTTTACATATGAGTATGCTTTGTCTAGTTTACAATATTTTATTTACACTGCAAGCCTAAAAGCATTTAAGCATTAAAATGAATCATCAACAATAAAAAGGGTTTTTTCAACTTTGAGGATTTTTAAAAAAATAATCGCACCTTGCGCCACAATATGAAGTATGTCAAAAAAATACAAATAAATAGTAGTATTATCTATGTGTAAAGATAGAACGGCCAACCTTATGATTCCAGAGAAAGCCTCATTTTTAATGTCAGCGCCATACAAATTTTTCTTAAAAAAATTATAACTCCTTCATTTGTACACGCAATTTCTTCGTACGACATTTTATAGCATAGTAATGATCAGCAGAATCCATTTCTAGCAAAAAAAAATACCCTTGAAAATTCAAGTCTCTATGTCTATGAAAGTCGATTTTCAGCCCACTGTGCGGCGGGCCCTTTAAATTCAGATATTCGCAATAAATTCGTAAAAATGCTATATATTTACGCGTAAATCGAGATTTCGCTGCCGATTTCGGTCGCGGCCTACCCTTTAAATTGAGATATTCGTAAAAATACGATATATTTCCGCGTAAATCGAGATTTCGCGGTAATTTTCCGTCGCAGCCGACCCATTATTTCAAATATCTGAATTTAAATTCGTAAAAATACGATATATTTCCGCGTTAAACGAGAATTCGCGGCCGTATACCGTCGCGGCCGGCTCTTAAAATACAGATTCGAAAAAAATTCGCAAAAATACGATATATTTTCGTTTAAATCGAGAATGCGCGGCCGATTTCCGTCGAATGCGATATATTTCCGTGTAAATCGAGAATGCGCGGCCGATTTCCGTCGCGGCCGACTCTTTAAATTAAGATATTTGATGTAAATTCGTAAAAATATGAAATATTTCCGCGTAAATCGAATTTTATCGGCAGTTTTTCGTCGCGGCCGGCCTTTTAACACATTTTGATCGGGCAGTTTTCGGCCGCGTACTAATGCTGGTAACGGGTGATTTTTCGCGCTAACGTAGACCTCTAGAAAAATTGCGATAACTTCAAAAATATTTGTTTGATTTCAATAATTCTTTATGCAAATTATTTATTTTATTTCATTTTATTTTATTATATTTAGAAATGTATTCTTCATCGTTAAACTAGTGCAGAATTTCACATAAAGTAAGAAAGTTTTGAACAAAATAATATTTTTTTACATACCATCCTTTATTTTACAAATTATACACAAAAATTATTTCTAAATGTAAAATAAAAATTATTATTGCATGGCTACAACCCTACAGACGCTATACACGGTGTCCGGAAACTCGTAGTACAAGCGGGAAACTGGAGAATCTACACCACATGGGGAACCCAAAAAAACATAAAGTTTTTTGATTTGAGCATTTTCAAAAAAAAAAAAAAACCAAAAAAAAATATTTTTCGGCTATTTTAGGGTTAAAGTTTTTTCTGGTGTTTAGGGTTGAATAACAGATGTTTTAACCCTGCAGAGCAGAAATATTTTATGATTACACCGGGTTAAATGAAGGGTGATTTCAAAATAATGCTTCAAATCCGAGTTTCTTCATTTGTTTTACTTTCAAATAGTTTTAATTAGTTGGGTACTTTGATCTTCAGTAATATATAAGAAATTGATTAAAAAAAACAAAAAAACAAAAAAAAAAAAATCAACTTCAAACTCGATTTACTCGATAACGAAAGCTCAAATAAAAAAAAAATATACTACAAAATCGACTCCAAATGTGATGTAGATTCACCAGTTTCCCGCTTGTACTACGAGTTTCCGGACACCCTGTATAGCGAAAACTCAAGTATATTGGAACCCGTATTTTAACGTGACCCGCGCTCCACTAACAATCTATCAAAAACGTATAAATACGTGATCCGCTCTCTAGCATTAATGTGCTAAAAACGTATTAATACGCGATCCGATTACAATGTGTTAAGTTCAGACATTTGAAGTAAATTCGTAAAAATATGTCACATTTCGGCGTGAATCGAAATTTTTCGGCCGATTTCCGTCGCGCCGTATTTTTTAACTCAGATATTCGAAGTAAAGTTAGTAAAAATACGATATATTTCCGCGTAAATTGAAATTTCGCGTCCGATTTCCGTCGCGGCGGGCCCTTTCAAATTCAGATATTCGAAATAAATTCGTAAAAATACGATATATTTACGCGTAAATCGAGATTTCGCGGCCGATTTCCGTCGCAGCGGGCCATTTAAATTCAAATATTCGAAATAAATTCGTAAATATACGATACATTTACGCGTAAATCGAAATTTCGCGGCCGAGTTTCGTCGCGGCCGACCCTTTAAATACAGATATTTGGTGTAAACTCGTAAAACTACGACATATATCCGCGTAAAACGTATTTTCTCGGCCCTTCAAACTCGGATATTCGAAATAAATTTGAAAAAATACAACATTCCAGTGTAAATCGATTCAGATTTACAAAATAATAATACTAATTAGGACGTAATTATATAAATAAAATATAACCACGTAAAAATACATTTTTCGGCGTTTTACCGCCACGGCTTACTTTTAGATTCAGATTTACGAAATATTATGATTTATTTTCGCAAAAATCAAATTTTTTCGAATTTCACGAACGAATTTTCGTGCGCGGACAAAAATAAATTTCGAATTACGAATTAACGAATTTCGAATAAAAAAAAAAATTGTATGAAAAAATTTTTCTGCGGATTTTTTTTTGGCGAAAATTTCGAATTACTTACGCGTTTTTTCGAATTATCGGGGTCCTACTGTACTTACTTTCGTTAATTGTCTATTTTTGTCTGGTCTTTTCATTTGTACACAAATAGTCTTCAGGCGAAATATCATAAATTTGTAATAAGTGTATTTTGTTTTGAATAGATCATTGTGGTGCAAGGAAATAATAAATGCTTTAGATGGCGGAATTCCCTTTATTTACGTATCTGTTCTAATTTTCTGGCGTAGATGAAAATCGTGTTTCAAAAATAAAATTTTGAACGATATGTCCTTATACCAAATAAAACATATCAGGGAAAAATATAGAAAATGCCCTGGAAAACCTGGAATTATCAGGGAATTTTGAAATCCGTTTTTTGTGGCCACCCTGTCTGTGCAGTTTGTCATTTGCTAAAAATTCGATAGCGCGCGGAATAAAACTGAATTGTATCAGCGCCCCTAACGGCAAATTCATAGTTAAGAAAACTGTTTTCTTACTCGAATTCAAATTAACATACAGATTATTTGCGTATTGTTTCGCTCGAAGTCCTCGTTTTATGTAAAAAAAAAACTACAAATCAATAATTCGTTTGTTGATTTGTACCGGAGATTTAAATGGCTAGTTATTATAGTATATAATACAGGACAGACTTCCGGATTTTTTAAATGGATTAACATATTGGCTTCCACATTTTTAATAGCAAGAACCAGAGTAAATAAAGAGTACATGTAGAGTAAATGAAATATACGAACAAAACTACCGCGTTATTTATAAGCCGTCTGTGGAGTATTTGTTTGTCTATCTCACTGAAATTGAGAATTTCAATAATATATTGTGGCAGAGTTGACGTCGTGTTTGGGTCCCACCCACGCGTAGTGTATTGTTCAATTCTTCGGCTGGCTAAGTCCTTCATCTCAACACAAGCAATATTTTCCGCTTCTGAGGTGGTAGTAGGAGATTTTCAAATATCGTCAGTGGATCTTCCAGAATGCGACTTTTACATATTGCTCAATAAAATTTAGCCTTCAGGCCAGTTCCCACAGTTCGTATTTTCAAAGTTAGCGTAGTTTCACACATTTGCACATTCGACCCTACAATAAAACAATTCTTTGGCCTGGTATTTTTATAAAGATATTGTCTTGTTTGTGTATAATTTATGATTTAAGAATTCGTGACATTTTACTTCAAGCGGCGGCAGCTTTCAAATAGAGTTGTTCGCTCTCTATTTTATGATGACCCTAGTTAAACCATTATGCCTAAAAATATTTTCCAATACCTTTCCTACCCCTGTCACATAGTAATAAAAACCCCAAATAAAGTTTCATCTCCCTTAAAATAATTCCTTTAAAATATTTGTATTGTTTAAGTCACGTTTGTATCATTTAGGATAGTTAAGTGCATTATTTTTATGTTTAAGAATGTTGTTTTCCGACGAGCGGGTGGAACATCTTTATTTTTGTAATATGTCCTTCAAGAATTTAGTTTAAATACAGATACCTCCCAGAAAAAGGACAGTATTCATATAACTGGTAGGTACAGGCGTACCTACGCAGGAACCAGTATTCATATAACTGGTAGGTATAGGCGTACCTACGCAGGAGCTAGTGTTAACCCTCTTCTTGGCAATGTATCCTATAGTATACATAGTTTTCATAATTTTTTCCCACTTAAACTGGTACATGGGTAAAACAGATTTTAATGAAATCTGCTTTAACATGTTCTCAACTTGATAATTAGTGCCACTAGAGCCATCTAATGTTTAATTAAGAAGAACAGTGACAGTTCAAACTCATACCGCTGCAAGATGGCTGCCAACAGAAGACGCACAACTAATTTGTCTGTAAGTTATCTTTATTTATTACTTGCATTATTAGATATTTAGTTATTTTAGGAATGAATTCGTGTTTATAAGGGTTCAGAGAATAATAAAAAATATATACTGAGTAACATATGTGACAAATCTTGTTTATATTGCATTCCAAAATGGTGTGTATCCTATGATATACACCGCCAAGTCTGCAGTGAATTACATTTGATTGAATGTGTATCCCCTGAGATACAATGCCAAGTTATTAAGAGTTTATATTATCTTATGTACAATGTCAAGTATTTATTGTTTATTGTTTTATGTAGTAAACCCCTTTGAAATCTATATATTATGATTTTTTCATTTTTCCATAGCCTCGCGAAGTTGAAGAAATGCTGACTATAATACCAATATCGGGAGCAGATTCTGATATTGAAAGTGACGAAGACGATGAACTACAAGATGATTCATCTGCAGTGCGCTCATCAAACTTTGGAATTGTTCATGATGCATTGGAGGAAGATAATGAACCAATGGCTCATGTTGCTCATCTTTCCGCAAACACCTCAAGCGCTGAACTACGTACACGTCGACATTCGTAAGAAAAAATGAACTTTGATTGGAAAGAGAAAGATTTTATGTCAAAAGTAGACATATGTGACAATCATTTTACAACTCCAGAGAAGATAAAATCGCCCTAGTTCGTAACACCAATTTGTATTCCACACAATCATCAAGCAAATGCATTGATACTTCCTACAGTGAGATATGTGACTTTCTGGCCATTGAAATTTTAATGGGCCTAATAAAACTACCAGCATACACTGATTATTGGTCTGAAAAAATGCGAATTGAGCAAGTGGCAAGTATCATGCCACTCAAAAGATACCAGTCCATCAGAAGATATCTTCATTTTGTTGACAATGAGGATGTTGATGGGGATGTTTATTTTAAAATAATGCCTCTTTTTGAACTGGTAAAGCAGAATTGTTTAAAAATTGAAAAAGAGATAAAAAATTCTGTCGACGAAATGATGATACCATTCAAAGGAACAAGAGCAGGTTCCCGGCGACAATATATAAAGAGCAAACCTAAAAAAACGGGGCTTTAAAATGTTTGTCCGATCGGGGGTTTCGGGCATAGTATATGACTTCTTGATGTATGGTGGAGAGGCAACATTTCATGGTTGTGAATTTTCAAACTACGAAGAAAATCTTGGAATAGGGGCGAAAGTCGTTCTGACTCTCAGCGGCATGCTCTGTTATATATTTTGACAATTTTTTTACCTCTTTTGAACTTCTGCATCATCTTCGTCATGGGTACGGAATTTTAGGTCTGGGCACCATGCGGCGAAATCGATTACGAGGATGTAAACTTAAACCTGATAAACAACTCAAGAGACTTGGAAGAGGAGCTTTTCATCAAATGACGGATGAGAAGAAAAAATTGGCTGCAGCATAGACATATGAATATTCATATGTCTGTGGGCTGCAGTCACTTGGTTTGACAATCGTGCTGTCATTATTGGAAGTTCATTTGTAGACTCACACCCATTATCTACAATACAAAGATATAGCAAACAGGACAAAAAAAAATTGACGTCACCTGCCCCGAAATAATAAAGCAGTACAATGCCCATATGGGTGGTGTCGACTTAGCCGATATGCTGATAGCTTTGTACCGATGCACTTTTCGCACACATCGTTGGTATATGGCGATATTTTCTCAATTACTCGATATATCTATCAACAAAGCATGGCTACTTTACCGGCGTGAAGTGGCCCTACAAAAAGAAGGAAGCAAAAAAATAATATGTTTGAAGGATTTTCGTCTAAAAATTGCAAATGGTCTGCTTTACAAAAACAAAATACGTGGCCGTCCTATCGGAAACATCACAACGCCACCAAACAAAATAAAGAATCCGGTAAAAGCCAGGCCGGATGATGAGAAGTCCGGTTTGATAACTTTTTTATTTTTTTTTCCGGACATTTTCCGGAACATAAAGAAAAAGGAAGATGCCGACTATGCAATTCTGTACAAACGTCTGTATTTTGCATAAAATGTGGCCTAAGGCTTTGTTTTACTGATAAGAGAAATTGCTTCCTATCATATCACACAAAATAATAGTTTTAATTAGCTTTTAAGACATAATTTTTCATTTTCAATAGTATTTTTTTTAAATTTTGATTTGTAACAACCTGGCAATGTATCCTATAGGATACAACTCCAAATAAACTATATAAAAAACAATAAAAATATTTTTCATTTGTTTTTGTGAATCTGAAGCCTAACAGACTTCAAATATGTAAAAAAATATTTTTTGTGATGCTTAATTCTATCGGTGCCAAGAAGAGGGTTAAAATAACTGGTAGGTACATGCGTACCTACGCAGTCAGTCGTGAGATAATTACTAGGTTTATGTAAACCTAGGGAAAACTGAAGAATAAAGGAAACTAGACCTTTATTTCTTTCAGTTTAAGTTTGAGCAGAGGAAAATAAGATCCTCTGCAATTATATTGTGATTTAATAAATTTATATGTCAAGAAGAAGAAGTGTTTTCCTCCATTCCATCTGACGGCGTGTTCTCGTACCACGATAGCAGAAACAGTCAGGTTATTTGTAACTCGGAAATGTTTATCTTTCTTTAAAAAAAAACAAAAATATATATTTTAATAAGAAAATTAATACCCAAATGGCATTCGATTTCATTTTTAATAACACTTTATCATTATAATTTAATGTACGTAATAATGGTTCCGATCCATCAGGCTGTCACTATCACCTGTCACCATCAACTACTGAACTTCATCAAAATGTAGCATAAGGTTTAGGTTCTAGGAAAAACTACAACTGACTTTGTTCAGTTGTTTGATGGAGTAGATATTTTCATGCATTATTGTTATTTTAATCGGTGAAATATTATTGTTGTTGTAAATAAGGATTTATACAAAATGATTTATTTTCATTATATATGATTAGGTATTATTTATTTATTTTTGGAATAACATGAGTAAAACCTCGAATCGTAACATTGAATCATTTAAAATATGACATATTCTTGAGAAAGATTGCTATGAGGCTTGGATTATAAAGAGTAAATTACTTTTATGGTCAAATTGAGCTAATTCCAAGGACAGGTTGGTTCACAGAATTTTTGCAATTAATCAAATTTCAATGTTGATTTTCAAGTTCTGAAATTATTTCAGTTTTGTGAAACAACTAACCAATAATGATATAATAACAGAATGTGAATCGAACATTCACAGAACTTGAACAGCGACTTTGAAATTTGATGAATTGTTCAAATTCTGTGAAACAACCCGTCCTTAGACTTATCAACTCAAGTCAAGACCTTGATTTTTTCGGCAAAAGTCTAAATGATTTTTATCGGTCACTAAACAATGGAAGAAGTATTAAATATATAAATATTTCGATTTCATGTAAGATTATTTTAGACAGGCACCACATTGTTTCAATCCTCAAAAACACGGTAATTTTCGCATTTCGCGCTTAGTTGCTAACTTCACGTTTCTTCAGATGTCATTTGCGATGTCATTGACCCGGTCTCCTTTGAATTGCTTCGAAATTTGGCCAATTTGATTATGCGTTCCGTCTATGCTTTGGTAAATCGATTTAAAATATTCCTCTTATAGTGCTGCCAACGGGTATTACTGCTTTTTTACATTTTCACTGTGCGACCGATCGATATTTTTCAAATCAAACAGATTGTTAACAAAGTCCGCGATCTCCATCTGAATACGATAGTAATACGTCCCTAATCCACGGGGTTTAACATGGGGGCGGGGTAAAAATCTGTCAGCCACAATACTGGGGTATTACGCTTGCACGTAATTATGAGTATGTGTTCTCTTATAACTATCAGTATTATTAATCGAATTTTACATCTTTTTTCTTCCAACTTTCTCAGTTCAAAAAGTTAATATTATGTAGTTTTCATATAGGTACTAGTGCAAGAATATTGATACTAGAAAAAGCGAAATTATATGAACTGTTTTCAGTAGTTAATTAATTTGTTTGGCTACTAATAAATAGCTTACTCACTCCATCAAACAGTCCAATTAAATTTTCATTTCATTTCGCCTGGTAGATAGCTTGACTAAATTTGCTACTAATTTGTTTTACTTCAGTAAAATTGTGCTCACTATGAAATGCAAAATGCTAAATTGGTGTTTCTACAGGACTCAACTTATTATTCAAGTAGGTACCATTTACCGTCATTGTAGATACCTAATTAAATGTTGAAGAATATTGATATTGTAACAGTATTACTAAAATATTAATATTGGTTAATCACTGCGCCTCTAAATGTTGGGGTATTTTCCCAAACTTTTTTAGTTATGCTGTTACAACATCAATATTCTTCAATTAAATGTTGAAGAATTGAAAGAACCGAAACGGTTCCAAATTTCTGGTAAGACGGCTGACACCAATATTACCCGGCGTGACGTCAACGCCGCCTATTTCACTAATATAAACGAAAATTTTCGTTTTGGCGGCTAATCGAAAATGGCACATATTAATTTGTCATAGAAAATTAATAAGTAAACATAAAAACAACATAAAAAATACCTTCAATATCGTCATATTTTTTCTTTTTTAGCGAGAATAATAAAAAACAGTTAAAATACCCTTTTCTTACGTGAAATTGAGGAAATTTATTTTTTCCACAACATTACTTAGATTAAAATAAATAAATAAAATGGACAAGGAATAAATCAAGCAAGTGTGTAATATCTGTAAAATGGATCTATATGTATCTGGACATGCCACTTTATAGAAGTGTACTTCAGTATATATATATAACAGTATATATAAGTCAAATATATAACATTTTAAAAGATTTAAAACACAGTATTTCGGAAGATACTCGGACGAAGCAATGAACATTAATTTATGTGTATATAAAATAATATATAATTAGAGCACACATTGATGTGGTACGCATATAAATACCATAAAATATGAATTCAAGATAACGACCTACTTAAACATATTTTAAACAATAACATATTATTATTTGGTTTAAAAAATAAACATTCTTATCAGAAGAGGACAATTCTCATGCAAATTTAAAGTCTTATTTTACCGAACAGAGTTAGTTCTACCATTGTAAAAGATTGTTGTTTTAACAAACAAGTGCTACCTCAATTGAATAGTTTTACTTAACTTATTTTTGCTTGTGCGAAAATACTCTTTACAGTGCAAAAAATATCATTACAATTTCGTAATATCATTTTGATGACCCTAGCGTTCGGAAAAAAACCAATTACAATGCTCTGAAATTTCGGTCGTTTCGTAGATTTTGCAATCGGTTGTGCTATATTTTGTGCCAGTGTTTTTATTTATATTGTATTATTTTGTTAATTATGATTGTTGTTTCTGTTGCGGGCTGGAGTTAGAGCAAGCGCAAGCGCTGGAGTAATGTGGTGGTGAAGTGGTGAATAATGGAGCTGGTGAATCGAGTGGAGGGGAGGTTCAGATTCCGAAGGCGCCGGTTCACTGGTATTTTATTATTTAATATTATTGGTTTTTTCTCCCACCCCTCGTACTTTCCTAGACTCCTAAAATGCCATTTTAGGCTGTACTTTACCTAGGCATTCTTTATTTAGATAGTAGATAGAGATCCCGAGTGAAACATGTTCTAGGGTAGACTTGTATATCTGAAATAAATTTTAGATTTTTTGTGTATGTATTAAACATTGCTATGTATGTGTCACAGGAATTCGAATTTATCAAATTGATAGAATTAAAGAGGTAACCTAACCTATATTTGGATGCAGCTCTACAATCTTAATAATTATTTATTTATATGTATTTTACTTTACCGAGAAGGAAAAAAATTAAAAAATCTAAACACGAGGAAAACCAGAATCAGAAATTATGTAGCTATAAGTTCCTAGAATTCATATAAATATATATACAGCTGTCACTACAGTAAACTAAGTTAGGTTATGATGCTGAGTTAGGTTTAAAAATGTGTAAAGACTTAGAAGTAAAATCAGGACATGAACACTTAGTGTAAGAAATTTGTAACTATAACTCAGAATACTTGTTAAGTGTGCATAGTGTACATTTGTTTACAAATTATGTAATTAAATAAAATTAATTATAACAAATAATAATAAAGTCGAGGTTTCTTATAACCTGCCTCACTAGGCTAGCCTATGTTGAGGCACTCATTTTACATGTTAATTTAAATACGTATGAATATACCTACACTTATATTTCAATATAATCACTCAATACTTTTGTTAAATCAATAATTTAGAATTTGGGTGAGTGCCCCGGTAAAGGTCCTATCATTACTTACATCCAAATTATATTGTTTTTTTTTGAAATTTCACATTTTTTATGCTCCCTGGAAGAATATTGATAATTGTTATTTGTTTTTGGGGTGTTATGCCGTGTTGCGCTAACTCCTTCTTTAGCCAACGTTTCGGACAACGTTACAGTGTCCATCATCAGATCAGATGTGTGGACCTGTTGATGGACACTGTAACGTTGTCCGAAACGTTGGCTAAAGAAGGAGTTAGCGCAACACGGCATAACAACCCAAAAACAAATTACAAAAATACTTTTAGCCGTGGAAATCTCAAATCATACCAAACCGAAGTAAATTTTGAAAGTCATAGAAACTGAAGTGTCATTGTCGCAAAATGAAGAATAACACCAGAAATGCCTCGTGGACGTGTTTTATGATTACATATTTGCCTAATCAATGTTTAAATTTCCCATACAAAACCGTGTTTACGAAATTCAAAAAGGAAGGAGGTCAACGATATCAGGCGGGGGTGTGAGACGGAGCGCTGGGCTATTTGCCTAAATAGATCATTTGTTTTCATTCAAATTTGTATAGAAGGTAGAAGTACCTTTTCTTCTTTATTCTATGGTAATTGTAGAAAACTGTTGAAAAATGAAATCATGTTTTTAGTATACTAGCTGACGTATAACGTTGCTCGACTTTTCTCTACTGTCTATAAATATAATATGCATGTATTACGTATTTAAACCTTCCGGAAGAAATTCCCTAAATTTATTTATTTATTTTTATTTATTTATTTATTAGATACAAATAATTACATACATATTAAGGAAGCTTTGGCTGTCCAACTAGGAAATTTTCCCGTTTTAGGACAGCCAAATTGCCTGGTTTAGTTAACATTTGTACACGCTGCTGTTATGAATTATATTTCCATACTTTACATTAATAGTTACGCTAGTAATATAGTCTATATACATATATATTTATCAAAGTAATCAAAATAAAAACTTTTTCAGACATATTTGTACACCCGAATATTAGTTTTTTTTTATGAAAACACCTGATAAATTTTATCAAGGTACATGTAATAATATGCAATTAAGGAACACTGTATCAGGGTACATGATAACATATTGGATTAATTCAATTTATAGTTACAATATAAGAAAAATATTAGGTGGGTTTCTTAATTTGATCGCTGTTACTGTGCTGTGTATTAATTTACATAATCAAGGTACATATAATATAATATACATAATCAAGAAACATATAAACAAGGTACATGAAAATATATTGTATAAATGATAGTGAATATCCTTTAAAACTGCGTTGCATAGTTATGAAGAACTAAGCGCACAAACAGACAGACGCTGATAGCGACTTTATTTAAGTACTAGCTGTACCCCGCCACGCGTTGCTGTGGATCAGTCTATCTGTGCAGTTAGAAAAATATTAGCGCGTATTGCTTTTACGTCCAACAGATGGTGCTGTTTTTTTCAAACAGCATGTTTTTATTTATATAGATAGATAAGGCACTAGATATATAATTAAATATTCACTCGAAGGTTTGTTTGGTATTCCTACGAAGGTACACCATTTATATTTATCTCCCCATTAATTCGCACATATTTATCACCTACCTATTTAGAAACTGTAGAAAATTTTGAAATATTTGTTTGAAGTTACAGTGAGTTGCCAAGTAGTAAGCCAGTAGTCGTTGAGAAAATTATTATTTCGGTCAATACCCGCCCTATGAACTTTCAAACGGTTTTTCTTTGCTAAATATGATTGGATTTTTTCCAAGTAGGTGAATGTGTTGATACGCGGACTATTGTTAACCGTCGCTATTGCATACTCATAGAAAATAATCGATTGACCCATAACATTTATTTGAGCTTGTAAAACGTTTGTCACAAAAGAAATGTGTTTTATAATAATCTAAAAGCTTTTGTCGGTAGATACCTACGTCAATAAAGCAATCCAGAACAGCAAAAACATTTTACAATTATTGTTATTTTTTATTTCTATATCATAAGGACTTCATAAGGACCAAAAAATTGTAATTGAACAAGACAAAAATGGACGCTGTCTGCGCGAGAGGGTTTTGAACATTTTGTTCACAACGCCATGACCTTTTGAAATAAAAGCATGCAAATATTCCCATTTTTTTATTTATATTTTATATTAAGTACCTACTAATAAAATAAAATTAATGATAACTGATTTATAAAGAATCAAGAGTTCTGACTATCCCGTTATTTTTCATTGCGCTAGTCATAAATAATAACATTAATGTTTGGAAGATGCAAAATTTATTTTAAAATAAGTATACAAAGAATATCTTCACCGCCGCCATTTATTTATTGTCATTTTTTTATTTTATTGAGACAACACTTTATATTTATATTGTCCTGATGTTATCCAAACAACCAAAAAATCTAAAAATTCAAACCGATTGAAGATTTCTTCTTGTTTGTGTACGACTAGGGAATGCAATCCCGCAAGAAAATGTCAATCCAGGTATTTGCGGGACTGAACAATCTTAGTCCCGCTGGATCCAGGTATTTGCGGGATCCAGCAGAGTGGACTTAGATATCTAATCAATCGTATAATAAAGACCTAACACCTCGATCTACCAACCTTTTTTTTAGAGTTTTAAATTTATACCTATAGTAAAACAAGTTCTTTGGGACATTTTAAATGATTTATTAATAGGTATGCCTTTAGTTAGACATAGGTAAAATTTAAGTCATAAATTGGCAAAGAATAAGATAAGACATAAATTTACATAACATACCCGCCTCGGAACAGACTTTGTCTAGTGAGGTGGGTAAAATAAATCTATGTACACAAATGAAAATAAAATAAACGCCCGGATTGCCGGCACTGAAACTGAAATTGAACTGAAATTTAAATAATAACGTTCACACGATAAACAATATTCTTGTACAATGAGCATCATAAGTTTAATTAAACATTTTTTGGAAATTTCGTAAAAAATTTAAAGTATTAATTGTGTCATCTGATAAACGGCTTCTGATATTGGACACAAGGTAGCCAGCGGCTGAAAAAGCTCGTTCAGCTTCCACGCTGGTTGGCACAATAATCATTAGCGCATTGTAAGTGAATTGAAGGTATGTGCCTTTTAATCCACCGGACTCGAAGTAATTCAGAGTAAGTGAGGGTAAATCTGTAGTTGCTCTCTTTCAGCTTTAAAAGATCTTGAATAACCATCATTTTTAGTGTCTTGCCATAATTCATAACCATTAATTTGATAGAATTAGACGATGTTGGTAAGTTAAAACCCCCGACTTTAAAAAGATCTCGCAAATCCGACGAGGTACAGAAAACTCGGAATGGTAAATCATCTTTAGACACCATTCGTGATACTCTCTTTTCGACGGTATTGTTTTCGCTTGAAAAATGGTCAGTGATTTTATTTGTTGATGGTTGAGGTTCACAATGAGCCGATGTGGAAGAACTGAACGTCGATGCAGTTGTAGAAGCTTCTCTGTAATCCCGCCAGTCCAACGGGATCCCGCAAAATTTTCGACCGAGATTAGTCCCGCAAAATGTCTGCGGGATCTCGGTATTTCGGGATCCTGGTATACCGGGATTGCATTCCCTATGTACGACAGTTATTTAATGAATATGTATGGAGGTAGCGGGGGGAGAGTAGGTATAACTAATCGAAATTGAATATAGAGTTAAAGGGCCGAACTGATAGTAATAATAATGAAATGTCTATATTTTATCAATTTCTCTGACTGCTAAAAATGCTGACACGTTTACTCTACTTTAAACTGTATAATGATAGCAGTACATTTCCATAAAATTGTTTCAAATTTAAATATGATGTTTGTTTTTACTAGATGATTTATTACATAATATTTAGCAATATCATCATCATTAGGATATTTTCTAGTTCTGAAAACGGGCAACGTAGGTTTAAATATTTTTTTACGAAGTATAATTATTTGAACCTCTATTAAAAAAAATTACACCTTGTGCATATTTTATATTTGTCTTCCCCTTGGAAAAATGATTTGAGTTGAACCGTCCGATTTGTTGTAATATACGGTTGTTTGTGAAACTAACGCTATGAATAATAGAGTAGTGTCGTGAGCCAACAGCTTCAATTATTATTTTTACGAAGGTCGTTATTCTGAAAAATAACACAAATAAACACTCCGTGGAATTTCAACCCTTAACGGACTTGGGAAGGGTCATTACGATAATATTTTATTCGGGTGCTATGATTATTTAATGTGAAAATTGTTCACTGAATTATTGTGTACATTGTACGAGTAGGTATTATGATTGATTTATATTGTTGGTCAGCGGATGAGTTGGCAACTTGAGATTGCAGGCCGTTACCTGTTCAACTTTTAATACATTCCTAATAAATCAGAACACGAGTTTATGCACCTTTATTCGTCCTGATAATATACAAAGAATTGCGAAAATATTAGAATTTTCATGGACACGTGTTCAGACATAACGGCGATAAAACATTATTTTACTGAAAGTTTATTAATTTATTACAGTTTATTCATTCGTTAACGGTTTGTAATCCCGTTTTTAACCGGATTGCGAATAATTTGAAGAGATTCATAATAAATTAGCAATATTTTATATTAGAAACCCGGGAATGTTTGTCTTACTTAAAAATATAATATGTACACAGATTGTCTCTTTTGCTATGGATCAAACGTAGAGGGGTGATAGGGGAAGTTATTTGCAATCAAAATGACTGGATATGTGTTTGTCTAATTCTTAACCCTTTCAAGGTTAAATCAGTTTTTTTTTTCTTAAATACTTATCTTTTTTTTCTTAAATCTTATCTAAAAAAAAACTTATAAATAAAAAAAAAATAAAGTACAATATTTTGAGGTTTTTTCTTTTAATTACTCTGTTTAATTATTTGTATATCTAATGACCGTATATTTATGAACTCCTTATCCAAATTACAATAGTTAATTTGTTTTTTTGTAATTTTCTTTTCCTAAAACCTTTAAAAAGTATTCAAATATTTAGATTTTAATTATTTTAAATAAATGTTCAAAATGTAACCTGATATATTTTATCATTTTGATCGCAAGTAACCTATGTATGTTTATTTTTGACTGGACGCCGAAAAGTTCTGTTTTACTTGACCATTTGGCATTTCATCTATCTGTAATTTTTTTGTTACGTTCCGTTTTAAGATTGTGGCGGCGTTGGAACCTTTTTATCCCTCCAAAGTTCGCGTAATTATTCTTACTACGAGCTGTCAAATCGAAATAATCGATCAGTGATATCACTTTGAACAAATTGCACAATTCTTTATTCTAAATAAAACAATATTACATAAAATGTGATGTATATTTTTGTAATGAAGTATGTAGGTATACCAACCTATAAATCTAAAGAAAATTTTGGTTTTGATTTATTAAATAAGAGAAAATTAGAGACCCATTTTTGGTTGCGAACGGAGAAAAATGAATATTGCTAATTTATTATTAATCGTTTCAAATTATTGATAATCCGGTTAAAAACGGGATTGCAGGCCGGTGCCTGATAAACTTTTAGTATATTCGTAATAAATCGGAACACGTGTTCATGCACCTGCTTTATTGATAATATATAATGACTAAATGCGACATCATGACAATACACTCGTTTTTAACTAAAAGTATATCAGGAAACCTATCAATTCATTGATTAACGGCCTGCAATCCCGTTTTAACCGGATTACGAATAATTTGCAATTAGCAATACTCATTTTTCTCCGCGCGAGGTCTACAAATTGTTCACATTAACAACTAGTTTGTGTTATAATTAATTATTTGGAGTAGATATCTACTACCCGATTTAAAGATATATATCTACTAATATTCAAAACTATCTTCTCCAAAGACTTAACAATTATTGACGGTAGGTTGAGTTAATAGTTTGATAAGAAAGTACAAGTACTTACCTGTCTAGTAATTAATACTACTTTTAAACGATATTTCTATTTATAAGTTCGTTCTTGTATGGTCGATTTCTCCCTTATAATAATCACTGTCGTCCGTATGGAAGTAGCTCCATTGTTATTAATGCAGATTTTTTTAAATTCTGTTTTTGTATAAATTAAGATCAAGATTAATCGTAACATAGTGAGTGGTCATTAAAAATATATATTTTTAAACGCTCTTAAACATAAATGGCGCTATGAAAACTAGTAGGGTGTTTATGGGTGTTTTTCCTACAAGTCAAAACATTTTTCCGGCATCTTCGGTACTTCTGTAAGTATGATTTTTTAATGTACGCGGATATTAATGAGTATGGCTGATTTATTGATCCTGTTAAAAAGATGATGGCAATCCATTTCCTGATAAAATATTGATCTATTCAGAATATATCGAAATACTTGCAGGTTCAGGCAGGTGTTCTTTTCGTGATAAATTTAATGGTGAAATGCAACAATATTAGTATTTTAACGAACACGTGTTCCACCGTACTCATAACACATTCGCGTTTTACTAATAGGAAATCTGTTGATTCATTCGTTAAAGGCATGGAGTCCCGCTTTTAACAGGAATGCGAATGATTTAACTAGAATTTTAATAAATATACCTAACCTAACCTAACCAGAATTTTAATAAATATACTAATATTTCATATTAGTATGTTCTCCGTGTATTTTTAGAACCTTGCCTACGCTTTTAGTTTGATTACAATGTTTATTTAAAATAAGCATTTAAGGATAAACGTAATGTACGTTATAATCTACGCGTTCGTAGATGGCGTTAATTTAATAATTTTTACGAAAATACTCTTTTCGCGTGTTATTCTTTAAAATGTTAAGAAGTTGTCCGTACATACGCAATATCAATATAAATAAATAGTTTTCAATACAAAAACTCAATTCTTTCAAGAACGGCATAAAAATACAATATTGTACCGGTGATTCAATCTAACATTGTACATATTTGTTTGCCTTTCTTGAAAGAATTGCGTTTGTATACGGACAAAACTATTAGAAAACTAATATTCGTATTCGTATTGCTTATCTATCAACGGCAGTAAACAAATAATTTATTCATCTTAATATTTTAAGGCAAACTTGTAAAAATGGTTTTTTCACCATATAATTCTTTTAAGTATATTCTCAATATGGTTTTATGTTACTTTACAAGATTCGAGCGCACGTTAAATTTGTTACATATTTAGCTGTATAACATAATACAGGGTGTCCGGGGGTAAAGTGCGCTAACTTGTGGGGTGATTCTAAATGATAGTACAAGTAAAAAAAGGTAAATATCTTTTTTAGACATTCCAACGTTTTAAGGTAGTTTTGAGTAAAAAAAATGAATGTTTGCATGGAAAGTAAATATTCTTATGAAAAAAATATTATTGCGTGGGAAAATAAACATTGAATTTTCATAAAAAAAAAACTTATTGAACTTTTCCGTACGCAAATTGCTGTTTCATTCTCTACTTCATCCTTGACATTGAAGTGGGGAAGCAAAACTTGACCAGGACCGCAACTCTGTAGTACTTTAATGTGGAAATGACATCCAAGCGAAAGTCCTCGGTTTTAGTCCATTTAAACTTAATAATGTATTTTCAAAGTTTAGTTTATGCATGGCCTCAAGTCATATCTAAAAGGGACACGCGTGTCTTCTGTCTTTGTTAATATACTACACAATAGTATCGCATTAGTTATAAACATAGATTATATGTTCCCGCTTGATATTCAATTTTAGATAGATTTGCTGTTTTTAAACGAATCCCAAATTTAAATGCTGTTTTTGAATGCAGATTTTCAGATATTAACATTACAACCCGACTTATGCAATTAAATATTTTAACATTTTGAATTTATTAAAATCACTTGTCGATGATATTACTAAAAAAAATTAAAATCTTGTCGGTGTTGAACTGTCAGGCGGTTTTTTGTTTTATCGAATTACAAGCTGTACCTTGCCACGTGTTACTGTGGTTCAGTCTGTCTGTGCAGATAGATAAACCAATATTGCATGTTGCTTTTACGTCCAACAGATGGCGGTGTTTATAAAAAACATGTCACAGGTGATATCTATTTAATATAGGTATATAAAAACACAAGAATATTCAAACGCAACATTGTGTCAAAATTTATGAGCAATCGTTGAATAACTTTCGGTGATTTAAGATTTTGAACAAACGAACATTTATATTTTTATTTTTATAGATTTTAATTTTTTCGGAATCTTCTACGTTAAAACTTTAATTGCAAAGTCACCTTTAGTTAAAAGCCTTATGTTTTCTATTTCTATAACTGTTTATGTCATATTGTTGACCTACATAGAAACGGAGGTAGAACGACTTTTGAAGGACTAATTTTTGATAAGTTTTTTGATCGTGACAAATAAGGCACAGATTGGTTAAATGAGATAAAGCTTAAAATAATGTATGATATTAGTGCTTTCAGTACAAACAATATATTTGTTTTTAGGTTTGGAGAAAGTCTAATTATTTACAAATATGTTCTCTAAGGCTCTATTACCATCTTCTTTTATGATCATTTTCCGATTGGGAGGAAAGTGCAGCCCGGAAATGGTCGCCATCCTTGTCACAAATTTTTGCTATTGGTCAACATAACTCAAGAGTTTAAATCTGCACCTTAACACCCCCACCTGCGACGGGATGGTCAATTGCCATTAACTGTTTCAAAATTAGAAATATTAAAAGTGGTTAAATGTATAAGGGATATTTAAATTAATTCACAAAACACCCTGGCATTGCGGTAAGCTTCTCTGATAATCTAAAGTTCTTAAATTATATAAAAAACATACTTATTTCTTTCCCCATATCCTGAGCCTTTCACAACGTTCTCCTAATGAAGATGTCAAGGATCCATTAACCCCGGCAGTTGTATCTCTTGTAGCTTAAAACACATTTTAAATTGATTGTGTTCGGTGAAAAATATACAACATTTTTGAGTTACGTGTTTCATAGTTACGTTTTATTTGGTTCTCCTACTCATACATATTTAATAGCCGCCGAAATTCGTTTATAGCCGTTTATCAACAGAGAATATTCATAAAGGTGCACAAATCGTTACGCCAACGGATCAATAAATAACCGACTTTGAACAATACATAATCAATAACCTATGAAGGTAGGTACTAGTATTCAGAGTTTATCACTGTGAAATTAATTTCTCCCTAATTAAATTTAATCTTATTTGAATAGATCTACGGTTATACAATAAGTTCCTAACAGCAATGTTGTGGTTTCTGTCACCTCAGTCGCTTTGCTTAATGCCATTTTATTGCCGACAAGTGTGTGACAGTCAGTGCCTGAAATTATGAATACTGTGCAAGAATTCCAACTGCTCTGAATCGTCTGGAGCTAGTGAGACTACGAAATCCCCAATAGGAGAATATTGTGAGAAGGTAGTGGAAGGGGAAAAAATATGGGTATTGGACGACCTCCGGATTCTTAGTCGTGGCCCTACTAGGACGTCAAAGTATTAATAATATTATTTATTTAATTTTCAACTCCCATTGGGCTTTTACGTATATTTTTTGAGAACTTACAAGTAGAAATAATTATAAAAATGCACAAAAATTAACATTATACAGTAAACATAAAATATAAGTAATGAAAAAACAAGTGATCTGCCGATGTTAACAATAATTTATAAACTGATATAAATAGTTAGCGCAAACGGCTTTTGAGGTTTGCTAAGTTCAAATTGTTGTCCAATACAAGATTGAAAAGCTTCAAAATTACAGATATTGCGTGCTTTCATTTTTAATAAGCTTTAGAAGCATTATTCTAGAAATCTTAATCCTTCTATGGATTACGTATAAAACAATTCGAAGAAAGGCGCAGTCAGAATGCACATTGAACTTAATAACCCTTCAGGCTTCTGGCATATTGACCGTTATATTTCTTAACGATGCTGTCAGAAAGTCGGAGAGTTTGTGTGTATGTATTTCCGCTTCTCAGTAATAACCAAATAAATGGGAACTAAAAATCTGTTTATGAAAGGTCATGAAATAATCTTTAAAATTTTAATTTTACAACAGTAAAATTTTAAAATCAAATATAAAAAGTAAAAAAAATTACTCACCTAACGTTTTTTCTTCTAAATACTGAATTTAAATTACTGAAAAAAAAACAAGTAAAAATCATATTTTTTCACATATTGTTGTTGGAACATTTGGTTTCATAAAGGTGTAACTTTTAATTATTCTGTGATTAACTTCTATATTTGATATAAATAAAATTATTTATTCCCCGCTTCTAAGTATGTTCACAAAACCTAAACAATATAACACATTTAAATAAATTAATAACTGCTACATCATTATTGAACAATTAAGAAAACATTAATGTGGGGAAAACAGACTTCAAAATACCCCCACAGAATATGAAATCTATTGTCACAATTATTTTTATCAGTAAATTGGTTTAATCGGTAATAAATCAGTTTAAGATTTGGGAGGGGGTAAAATAAAATCATATTAATAAGTCGTCTAAACGTGGATGAAGCACAGTTTGAAAATGGCCTTGAAAGCCGAAACAGCTGTAACAATAACAAAAACCAAAAAATACTTGCAGAACTTAATAAATTATATTATTAAATTTGATTTTAATTAAATTTAAAAACAAATTAAATGGACTTCTACGAATTAAACACAAAAACAATAAATATATTTCTATATTTGAATATAAAGTTTGGTGTTTTCTCTTTCTAACACCGTTTAGTTCATATTTCTAACTATGATCAGTTTCAGTGCCGGCAACCCGGGCGTTTATTTGGTTGGTTCTGTACAGATGTTTTTTTTTTCACTAGCCTCCTCACTAGACAAAGTCTGTTCTGAGGCTGGTAATTAACAATTTATATATAAACTAAATGTTTAGTAAAAAATAGTAAAATAAAAATAATAAGAAAAAATAGTCGTAAAAAAATGAGCAATATAAAAATAGAAAAATAAGTGTAGTTACTATATGTGTTGAAAAATGATGTATAAAAATATGAAATGAGTATTTCGTATTATAATTAATTGTAAAATTTTGTAATTTTGTTAGAATTTGTGTGCATGATGGTAAGGGAGATACATCGATTTCTTTGAGACCATATGGACTGTTCCGAAAAGCGAACAAATTGACTCTGCGCTTAATAACTGTTTGTTCCCAAAACCGAACAAATTAGCCTGAGGAGTTAATTTAGATAATAGTTTTATTTGTCCCGTAAACGCGTTGTTTATCTTCCTCCATGATTGACGCTGGGGAACCCTCAGTAATGGGTTTGATTAACCGAGACCTACTTTATTTGACAGCTATTTTCTCCTCTGTTACCATTTATTTGTTCATTTCGACGGCAGTGATAACAATAAACATTGTTTTCAACCTATTTGTATTCATATTAAGTTACAGTGTATTACGCTATTTTTAATTTTATTGTTACAGCACAACATAAACTTTCATGTATGTAATCCACTCTCATTAATGTCTTGTTCACGTTGATAAGTTTCAATTCCTATGATTACCAATTAAATCGTTACCTTTATATGCATAATATAGTTATGCGTTTTCCGACACAACCCTTTTCACCTGGCAAGTCCCAAAAATTTAATAGTTTAAAGTGTTTAATTAGATTTAATAGAATTATTTTTAATTTGAAGGTTTAAAGCAAGTATTATTCTGATTCATGCCATATCATTCGTTTTTTAATGTATAATTGAGTGGATGTCAACACCTACCGAATTTGCGATGTCATGATTCGAAGATGATTCATTTTTCAAAGAATTTCCAAAGGTTGTGTTCGTATGTGTGTACCCTACAGAATCGAAAAATACAGAATCGATTTCGATGAATGGAAAGTTGAATGTTTGTTCTCATAGTAAGTTTAGAGTGTGCCATTAGTGTTTAGAGAGCGGTTTGATTTGACGGTAAAAGAAGATTTAAACTTACTATGGCACACTCTAAACTTACTATGAGAACAAAAGTTGAATGTTTGCTCTCATAGTAAGTTTAGAGTGTGCCACTAGTGTTTAGAGAGCGGTTTGATTTGACGGTTAAAGAAGATTTAAATTCTTATTGGATTTACATAATTCGAAATCTGTCTTATTACTGAAGGACGAATCACATTTAGTAAGAGAAATTCTGATCAAAACCTTGTACTGTAGTATCGCCCAGCAAAAAATTTCCTTAGCACGCTCATTAAAGAACATAAATATATTATTAAAATAAATACCGGAAAGCTCAATTATGTCCTATGCATGCGAACTGTATCTAAATTTCACTAATAAACAATAATCAGTGTCAATCTCAAGTGACCTACCAGGTATATATGGTATTGTATATTATCTCCATATAGAGTTAGTAATAACATATATCATTGTAGAAATGTATTATATATTTGTTCAGCGGCCTTGAGGTGATTTTGCACAAAAAATGGCGCTATACAAATCATCCAAATATTATTATTTTTAAGAAATCGGGGACGTCCAACGAAGACGTAACTCATTATCTGTGCACTGGAATGTGATTCGGAGTCGAATTAAAGTAGATATGATATAGTTTTTTAACAGTAACAATTTGGATTAAATTATACTAAATGAAATGAATGGTAAAAAAGGAAGGACGCCGGAGGAAGACATGAATCAAATAATTATTTGTGAAATGGGACTTACGTGATGAATTAGGAATGATGTGCAAGGAGAATGTATGACGTGAAAGAGAATTTTCGAAAAAGTCGGGGACGCCAGAGGAAGACAGGGCACGATCAAATGAAACAAATGTATGGTAAAATGGCATCCTATGGTAAAATGATTCCACCTTAAAAAAACAGTTGTCAGATAAACTGGAACTCACAAACTCAAAACTTTACTTTAAAACTATTTGTAACCTTGTGCAACTTCAGCTGATAGCCTATTGTATAATTATAAGTTAGCTACGGGGCCAAATGCCCTAAAAATGGCACGAGTTTGTCTGAAACTAATTGAATCTTAGTATTATTATTTTTTTTATAAATTCCCGTCGGCGGCATTTATTTTTACTCGGGAGATATTTTCAATTTATATGGATATTTCAGGTGAGTAATTAATGCTTATAATAATTTGAAACTTAGTAGTAACGAATAATATAGGGTGTCCAGGGAAAGTTCACTAACTTCAAGAGGTGATTCTACATGATGGTGGAAGTAAAAACGTTAATATATATTTTTTAAATTCCACTGCTTTTTTTGTTCCATATAAAAAGCAGGTTATTATACATCGTGTCTTGCAAACTCTTCCATTATTCCGACTCTTGACATGGCCTGACTCAAGTATCTGGTTCACTTGATCGCGCCATGTCCATGTCTCGAGGGGTTATGGTGAAGAATTGCTCTTTATTTGTAGTATTTCATAGTTTTAACTACGTAGGTACCTTACCTACCACTTTAACCGTAACTTTATTATTAAATTATGAGACTCCAATTAACAATATCTTATTCCACCATCGGTAGAATTATAATTTGCAAGCAGTAATTTAAAAATGATTAATCTAATGGTTTACTTTTGTATGGATGTAAAACAATAAACGAAAGTTAAAAAGTCTAATGACACTTGATATATTGAGTAATGCTTTCGTAGGATAATTATGTAGCGGGAAGTATAATTGGTAATAGAACATTTCATCAATTATACATTCACCGTCGCAGTAATTCATTTAGCTAATCAACTGTCGTAGTGCTTATGTAAATCATTAAACTTGTGTAACTCGTTTTTTTTAAATTTACCTTATTTCGACAAATAACGGAATAAATAGTCTTTTTAGGAGTTTTTTTTCTTGGAAATAACGATAATCGGGGTATTTTATTTTTATGTTGACGAATACATTTTCTCTAACGATTTAAAATGTGCCTTTTTTGTCTTGCCGCCAAAACTTTGTTTGGGAATATGGCGTTGTTGACGTCATGCCGGCCAATGCTGGAGGCAGCCGACTTACCAGCCAGTATCGTTTTTACGTCACAATGACGTTGTAGTCATTGTAGCCAGTTGAAATCGTTTCGGAATGTGGGGTTTTAGATCGTTTTTAAATTCGTCAAATGAATTAAAATTACGCATTTTTTGAACGATAATCAGAATCAGAAAAATAATCTTTAAATCTTCCGCACATTTTAACGGTATTCACAACATTGATAATTGTGTCAACGCAACGCAAAACCACCCACCGGCGTGTCAGTTTAAATAATTGATATGGTTTGAAGATTGGTGGCAAAATAATAGTGCCACTTTTCACGGGAATGTGCGTTTTATTTGGGAGTCCTACCATGAAACTGCTCGGGTTCTCTCTCCCAGGAGAGTGTGAACACCATTAAACTTCACCGATCATTAAAGTGCAGTCACAGCCGATGTGCGTACATAATTCACAGACGGGAACGAATGTGGAAGGGTGTTCCACCACTTTCCCGGAGCACCACAACAGTTTGTACTCCAACCATTTCCTAATTGGATATCCCACAGTCCCGCTAGCGATAGTGGAAACCATTTTTTGTCCTAATAACAACCTGAAAATATAGCTACCCAAACCCCTACACTGGCCTACACTATTTCCGATTCTTACAGTTAGTTCAATTTTGTGTTTGAAGAGTTACTTAGTAAATTAGATACGCGGAATTTCTTACCGATAAGCTCCAATTCTTATTTTTTATTTTTATTTTTTTATTGTGTTTATTTCTTGCTAGAGCAATCCCGATGAGTTACAGAACTCATTATAGGACAGGAGGAAACTTACAATTCATATGTAGGAGGTAGTAGGTACAATTTTACAACGGTATTTTGATATCAAATATAAGTTTCACATTCAATACAGCATAAAAATTAAAATAATGACACGTTAAGTAGAACAAACAACAATAGAAAACAAGTACAGAAAGAAAAAAGAAGAAAAAAAACATGGATAAGATACAACAAGAAATGACAACACAGTTACATATTTTCATTTTTAAATGTAGTTAAAAAATATTCTTTTAAAGCATTGCTTTGCAATTTTTTATTATGGTGGATGTGTTTGTACATATCTGGAAGCGAATTATATAGTGTATAGGCAATATAGTTCAGTGATTTTAACCCATATTTTGTAGTGTGTGTTTGAGGAATGCGGATTTTATTGTTATTTCGAGTATTGTGGCTGTGGATGTCTTGACTGTAAAGTGGCTTGATGTTGGTGTGAGTTGATTTTTGGGTAATTTGTAGGATGGTGCTTGTGATTTCATATTTAGGAAGGATTGTAATTGGAAGGATACCAGAAACTGAATAGATGTCCCTGACATGAGTGTCCCATGGAAGTTCAAACACATTTCTGAGAGCTCGGTTTTGAACCACCTGCAGGTCAGCTATCAATTTCTTTGAGGCAAAACCCCAGATACAGCAGAGATATGAAAGGTGTGAATGTACCATGGCATAGTATACTGAAGTTAGTAAAGGAATGGGTAGTAATCCTTGAAGCCTATATAGTACAACAGTTATAGGGGTAATTTTCTCTTTTATATGATTTATATGGAGATCCTACGAGAGTTGAGAATCTACGATCAGACCCAAATATTTTGTGTTCATTTTCTTTTCGAGGCAGTTGTCTCCAATTTTAATATCGAGGCTGAAATTTTTCTTGTTACCGAAAAGTATATAATGGTTTTTTTTTACGTTAAGAGTTAGTTTGTTTATTCTCAACCAGTTTGTGAGATGGGAAATATCAGCCTTCATCTCCGTTTCAAGCTCCGCTAGGTTCAGTTTATTGTAAAAAATTACCGTATCGTCAGCATAAAGTTGTATAGTTCCTTTAATACCCCACTTTGTTATGTCATTCACGTAGATTAGGAATAGCAACGGTCCAAGAATTGATCCCTGTGGTACTCCACATGTTATTTTACCTAATTCACTCATTTCTCCTCCAAATTCTACTGCCGAAAAGCGATTTGATAAGTAAGATCGGAAAAGCTCCAGAGGTGTACCAACAATACCCAAATGCTTCAGTTTTTCGATCAATACGTTATGATCCACCGTGTCAAACGCCTTCTTTAGATCAATAAATATTGCCGCCGTAAAATCACCGTCATCTATGTTTCTGCAGATTTGATATAAAATCGAAGGCTGCACATTTAGTGTTAGATCGTCGTCTGAAACCATATTGTTTTGACGTGAGAATTTTGTTGTGTTCGAGATATTTCAATAGTCTTTCTTTAATGACACATTCAAAAATTTTAGAGATAGCTGGAAGTATAGAGATTGGACGATAATTTTGGACATTTTTTTTACATTCATCTTTATGTACAGGAATAATTTTTGCAATTTTTAGTTTATCGGGAAATATACCCTTTGATAGAGAGAGATTTATTAAGTAAACGAGGTCATCCACCAGTTCCCCCTTGCAGTTTTTGAGAAGAAGAGAGGTTACACCATCGGAACCAGCTGCTGCTTTAGACTTAAGGTTAGATATGAACCGTAAGATTTCCTTTTTATTTGTCCTGATCATGTTAAAAGATTGTTTTTCTTGAGGTTCCGTGTAGATCGTATTTACATCAGTTTTTGAGGTTTTTATGACTGATGCTAAACTTTCCCCAACTGAGAGAAAAAATGTGTTAAATGCAGTTGCTATCTCTTTTGGTCCCTTTACTTCTTTGTCATTTATGACTAGAGATTTACAAGCTATTGTTGGGTTTCGCGAGCTATTTGATAGAATGGAATTGATTGTTTTCCATGTTCGTTGTGGCTTATTAATGTTTTCATTAATCAATTTCGTATAATATTTAGATTTAATGTATCTTCTATAGTTGGTGACAGTATTACGAGCTTTATTTTTTTCTATTGTCAAAGGAATACTTTCTTGATTTTGTTTCCAAAGTTTAAATATACTATTTCGTTTTTTAATAAGTGTATCAAGTTCAGCATCAAACCATGGAGTATTGTTCAGTCTTTTGTCCCCTGTATTTGTTTTTACTTTTGTTTTGCTTGAATTTATAGCATTCTGGAGATAGTCAGCGAAATTATTATAATTTTTGTTTACATCATCAGACGAATGATCAAATTTACAAGTTTTAAGTGAAGTATTTAATTTTTGATAATTTATTTTTTAAGCATTTGTGAGGTTTATTGCGGATCTGTTATTGGGAAGGTTTTTCAAGGAATTTTCATAATCGAATATAAGTATATTGTGGTCACTAAGGGGATCATCAATGTTTGAAATTGTGCCGGAAACGTTTGTCCTATTTGTAATGATGTGATCTATCAACGAGCTAGTGTTATTAGTTACCCTTGTGGGAAACATCGTGTTACATAAATAAAAGTTATATGATTTCAAGGTGTGAATATATCTTCGTGTAGTATCAGTGTCTTTTGAGATATCGATATTGAAATCTCCAAAAAGTAATGTGTCTTGTTTGTTATTGTTTAATATTATTTCGAAAGATTCAAAGAAATCTGTTGTATTTGAGTTCGGCCTACGGTAAAAAACATTCAAATTTAGAGGTTTAATACTTTTTGACGTGACTGTAATTCCTAGAAAGGTATTTTCGCTGCAGCATTTTTCGATCTTCTTACTGTTGAGTGTATTGCATGTAGATGGCGACCCCTCCTCCTCGGTCCATCTCGCGGGAAGCAAAGATTCCAGAATAGTCGGCAATATTGAAAAAAGTTTCCTCTCCTTTACGTAGCCAGGTTTCCGTAATCACGAGAATATGTACTGTTTGTGTAATGTTTTTGAGGGTTTCTTCGATTTCGTCTATTTTGTTTCTGATGCTTCTAGCGTTCATGTACATAATACGCATACAGGAATTTATAGTAGTGTATTCTTGTATACTGAAATATTTTTTTTCCTTTTTGTATACTGTTTGTATACTGACCATTTGTATACTGAAACATTTTCTTGTATTGATATACATATTAGTTAAAAATTACAGTGGGTAAATTACTTTATTAAACGATTTACGAGCTTTTCCACTCGTTTTGACTTCTTCGTCATCCGTGTTCCGGAAATAAATTCCAACCCTGTATCGCAATTCCAGATTTCTGACAGTTGAGATTGGATTCCGTATTTTCCTGTAGCGTCTTTTAGTGACGAATGCACACGCGATTTGCCGGTATGAAATACTGTAAATTCCATTCCGTTTCAACGAATTGACGTATCGCTTGATTCGATTCCGTCTTGACCCACATGAATTCATGCAATATTCAAATTTCATCAACGTGTACCTTATTATTATCATTAATTGAACCCGACCTCTCTTGAAGTGTAACTAGTATCACGATTGCCACCTAAAAAGAGGTCGATTGATGATCGATATTGCATGTCCAACAACTGGCAGTTTGCCTGCCATTTGTATCGATTGACCGGCATTAATTATTAATTCCTTAATAAACCCCCTGCCCCATTTGGTCATCTTTATTAGCGCATGTGCTATGCATAGGAAATCATGAAATTTCCTTTGGCAAATGAAATTAGCAATCTAGATGCAGTAATGAAAGACTCTATCTAATTTCCTGTAATACTTGAAACTGCATTTGTGAGTAACATAAGTAGTTAGGGCAAACACATGCCCTTATTCATTTCTACGAGGATGCCTATATTGTCTATCATTGTAAATACAACATACCATGTATAAATCATATTTGTTATTTTTTAATCTTTATATATTCCTTATTTTCTATAATATATGATCTGTCAAACACGACAATCAACATCGTTTGGTCGATGACATCGTTACCACATAGACTTGCTTGTGTAATATTAAACTTGTCTTTACATTTTACGGAGTAGCAGAAATTGAATACTTACACGTCCCACCAAAGTCAAATGCGCCAAAGATGTCGTTTGATAGGTTATTTTCCATCTTGGTTATGGTGCATTACGACGCCGATTAATTACGTCTTGTGATGAAAATTTAAATTGACGACATAGAGACCAGTTTTCATAAAGGGCTTTGGTATGCAATGCGGGTTCCCTTGAACGCCGTCTGTGTCACAACTGTAAGATATTGGATTTCATCTCGCTCCGTATTACTTAACTAGTCTGGCGAGCTGTGTAGGAATTTATCTTTCCCCTTTGTTTGTGGTACGACAGCAATGACTTAGCTGTTAGCCGCAAAGATTATCTGATCATCTTCCTATGCCATATATATTATTATATTCCGTCGTAACTGTTGCTATCCTCTTCCTATTCAAATGAAATGTACCTCCTCGTAAAAGTTTGATAATAATATTTCTAACTATGTTAATGCACTATAACAGAAGCATTTAAATCAGATGCCTCCCAAAAATAAGGCTATCTCGCGTGTCATTTCCTGTCCTTCCCGTTAGCTATACGGCAGGAAAGCAATGAACAAACTGCATTTTTGTGAGCTGTCAATGTTTTCAGATAATCTATTTTAGGCTTTTATAAGAATTTTTCCCAAGCTCTGAAAATCAACTGAATCATATTTGTTTGTTTTTTACATTAACCCCATTTAGGAGGCCCTGAGGAAAATAATTTCCCTCAGCTGTGTGGAGGAGTTTTTTTAAGGAAAGAAAGGAGAGTAAGTTATGGGAACGTAAACGAGGGTTGGATGGGAATCTAGGGATCAGTGTATCGATAAGTGACAGACATAATATGCTTGCCATTGCGGCCCAAGGCTATGGGTCGAGATGGAGAGGTCAAAGAGTCTCCCCAAACCAGCCTTTCACGATCTGGCACGCCACGCAGCTGATGTATCTCGAACACACATCACCGATGAACCCTGGTACTCCTGCTAAGTCACCAAACGTAGCGAACCACTTGGAATGACCTATGGCAGAGGTGTTGGTTATCCAATAAATGGTTCCCGGGGCGGCGGTACCCAAACCCGCTTTCCAAATTAGAAAAGTGTTTAGATAAAACGAATATCACATAAAAAAATAATTCGTTTCATAATATAATTTGGTTCACGGTTTGGTCCCCAAATTATGAGGTTCATTCACATGCGATTGAAAGAATCCAAAATAAATTTTTAAGATATGTAAATTTCAAAATGGGCATTCCTAGAGAAAACCTAAATTACGATAACGTACTTTGTTCATTAAATTTAATAAAATTATCTGATCGCAGAATTATTTCCGATTTAACCTGTTTCTATAAAATCATGACTTCAATGTTTGATACCCCTGGTTTATTATATGTAATCTCTTTTCATACTCCAAGCAGGTCGGTTACAAGACAGTACCTACCATATTATTGTAGCAATTCTATGTCAATGTCCCAATATCACACTCCTATGCGACGGATTCAACAGCTAGGAAATAAATACTACGATGTTGTTGATATATTTAGTACATCAATTTCCATATATAAGCATACCCTATTGAAGTTTTTTTCATCAAGTAGTGGAATATTTTAATAAAGGTATTTAATTTGATTTGACTAACATATATAAAAATTTTGTCAACTGAAACAGAAAAAAAATATTTTGGATTTTTTATGTTTTGTGCCTGCATGCTGTGTAGATCAAGTTCAGTGATATATTGACTTTATATTTATTTTTCTGCAATTGTTTTAAATAATCGTTTCCTGCACTATTTTCATGTATAATTTCGTAAATATATTTTAAATATATGTATGTAAAAGCCTTAATAGGCGTGAAATAAATAAATAAATAATTTGTTAAGATACGTTGATAATATATTTCTTATATTTGTGATAGAGTTACAAATAATTGAGTATTTCACATATTTCTATATTCGCAACGTACTTTATCTATCCAAAATTATGAGATAACGTATTGTAATTCTGCCAAATACTACTCAAATAACATAATCAGTTGTTTAAAAATCTAAAAATACGTCCTCGAGGTTTATTAGATACTTCACTCATTAATACTTACGAAGTGATTACTTGAAGTAGGTACATACTTCTTATCATCCTCTTCAAATACACTGCAAGTCGTTGTCCCGAGTTCCGAGCTAACTGTTTTGTGCGATAATTGAATACTAATTTTATTGTCGTGGACCTGCTTCACGCTTCACATATGGGGATCACTGGGCGTGGTTAGACCAATGCAAATCATATTAGTAATATAAATATATTGGCTCCAATTGAGACGTACACACATTTGGTGATTGACCGTTTGTTTTTGTTCGCGTTTTACGAAGCATCGTAACGGACTGGGTAGTAATAGGTACAACTACAATATAATTACAATAGGTACAATTGAAAATTGTTATACACGGTGTCACAGTACATGCGGAAACTGGTAAATGTAGTACATCCCAAAAAACTTATTTTTTTCGATCTGAGCATTTCGTTTTTTTTTTGTTTTTGTTTTTTTTTTTTTACTTTTGGTGCCAGGTCTATGCTTCATCGCATTTAAAAATAAATTATAGCAGCCAATTTTTATTTAACTAAAAAATTCACATTTTGGACTCAAATTACTCAAAAACGAAAGTTCAAATCAAAAATGTTACACCACAAAATCTAATCCAAATGTGACGTAGATTCACCAGTTCCCCGCTTGAACCACTAGTTTCCGTGGATGTATATTTAAGTAGGAGAATTATAACTTATTGTTCGATGCATAAAAGTGAAGCCATGTTGGTTTTTGTGTTAGGTAAAATTTTTATTATACATTGTAAGATCGCCCTGTTGAAAAACCACCATTTACAATTTTTGGCGTGTTTATCTACCTATTAGTTATCTGTTAGGTCCTTTCCAACCTTTCTATTTCCCATTTCCTTCCCCTCCCAACTTTGGCCCACAAGTCTTAGAGTTCTTACGCGGAAAATCAATGGCGCTAATTCCTCGAAACGGCTTAAAAAAGACAACAGTATTTTTCCACCTGTCGTTTGAGTACCTAGAGATTCTTTCAAACAGATTGCCCAATTCAATGTGCGCAACAAATGATTCCGTATTCTATCCACGTAGTGCACAAATCTTGGCCAAGAACGTTCACAATATAAAATACGGCCCAAGTGCAATATTAGCCCATAAGGGCCCGTTCCCACTTCCGTTTTCAAATCGGGGGCGGGTCCCGTTTTAAAATCGGATGCCCTAGTGGCTGTAGTGGATGTATGGAGCTGTTCACACTTGTCCGACACGATTTGAAAACGGATCCGACATTTTTTGTCGGATGGCTCGCCTACGCAGCGCGTCCGTTTTCAAATCGTGTCGGAACACGCTCGCTCATAGTGTTGTATGGAGCTGTTCACACTTGTCGTCCAGTCGTTCCGGCAGAGTCCCCGCCAAACCCCGACCCCTCCCCGCCCGCTCCCTGTCGCAAGGAAGCAGGCACGCTGCGTGCTTGTATTTGGTTATTTTGTTAAGTAAATAAATCAAAACTACAATAATGGATAAGGAAATAAATCCCGAAAATTTAATACCACTGGTCGAAGAAAGAGTGTGGTAATATTTTATCTTTAACTAAATAAAAACAAAACACTTGGTGTACACAACTTTTGTACATCAAAATTTTTATTTTTATTTTTTTAAGTTTACTTTTTTAAAATTTTAAAGCTTTAATGAGATGCACGGAAGAGCTTATTATTTTAATAAACACATAATAAAAAATATTTGAGTTGTTATTGTTTTCTTACTTTAAAATATCGATAGCCTTTCTTCAGGACAAATGCACTTTCTCAATTTTGTATTTTGATATGTTAAGTTCCCTGAAACTCATTCCAGTAGATGGTTAAAGGAAGTGATAGACATTCTCTTAAGCCATTAAGCGCCCTTGAGGTGATTTTTCATGGTGAAAACGGCGCTATATAAATAATCCAATCATTATTATTCTAAAATAATTCAAGAACTTTAGTTCATCACTTCTCAGCTCACCAATTAACACTTGGAAAATTCCTACAGAAAATCATTCGGCTATGATTGGGTGTACCCAAAATTTTCTTTTCACTTTTTTCCTTCTTTTTAATAAGTACAACATGACAACAAGAGCTTCATCGTCGTTCATTGCGCACCATTACTGAAAAATGAGCAAATAACATGTTTTTGTTGAATCGACAATTATTTTTTTTCGTAGAGTATGGTCCGTTTTTAAAACGGTAGTGTGAACAGGGCCATTGGCCATCCGTTTTTAAAACGGGACACGCCTCCGATTTGAAAACGGAAGTGGGAACGGGCCCTAAGTTAACCTTACAAGACGATTGTGGCTGATCTTGATCTTGACCTTAATCTTTATAGTTACTCTTTACTCGTATACTGACTGTTTAAGCCTTAGACACATTAAGATATATTATGCGCGCATAATTTGGGCATGGCGTGTACGTATTATATATTGGGGTGACACACTACGCTATAATCTTCCTCAGGAGAGGGGGTCAGATCAATTTGGGGGAACTGCCACAGAAAATCATTTCTTTGCTTGGGATCTGTCACTTTGACAGATGACAGCCGCGTAATTACGGCGCTCCGTAAATTGTCGTAATATTTTCAAATATCACCTGGCTAGCAAATCACAGCGCATATCGTTGCCAAGCCTACTCTTATAACACATCATCTTTTTAGGTGTGACAGATCTGTGTGGGATTGTATGGCGAGTAATATGGAGTTATATAAAACGCTTTTAACTTATAGCGTAATCTGTCACCCCCTTTATGATGGAATTTGGTTAAAGTTAGTGTTAGGTTTGTGGTTTATCTTAGGGCCCGTTCCCACTTCCGTTTTCAAATCGGGGGCGGGTCCCGTTTTAAAATCGGATGCCCTAGTGGCTGTAGTGGATGTATGGAGCTGTTCACACTTGTCCGACACGATTTGAAAACGGATCCGACATTTTTTGTCGGATGGCTCGCCTACGCAGCGCGTCCGTTTTCAAATCGTGTCGGCACACGCTCGCTCATAGTGTTGTATGGAGCTGTTCACACTTGTCGTCCAGTCGTTCCGGCAGAGTCCCCGCCAAACCCCGACCCCTCCCCGCCCGCTCCCTGTCGCAAGGAAGCAGGCACGCTGCGTGCTTGTATTTGGTTATTTTGTTAAGTAAATAAATCAAAACTACAATAATGGATAAGGAAATAAATCCCGAAAATTTAATACCACTGGTCGAAGAAAGAGTATGGTAATATTTTATCTTTAACTAAATAAAAACAAAACACTTGGTGTACACAACTTTTGTACATCAAAATTTTTATTTTATTTTATTTAAGTTTACTTTTTTTTAAATTTTAAAGCTTTAATGAGATGCACGGAAGAGCGTATTAGTTAAATAAACACATAATAAAAAATATTTGAGTGTTTATTGTTTTCTTACTTTAAAATATCGATAGCCTTTCTTCAGGACAAATGCACTTTCTCAATTTTGTATTTTGATATGTTAAGCTCTCTGAAACTCATTCCAGTAGATGGTTAAAGGAAGTGATAGACATTCTCTTAAGCCATTAAGCGCCCTTGAGGTGATTTTTCATGGTGAAAACGGCGCTATATAAATAATCCATTCATTATTATTCTAAAATAATTAAAGTTCATCACTTCTTAACTCACCAATTAACACTTGGAAAATTCCTACAGAAAATCATTCGGCTATGATTGGGTGTACTCAAAATTTTCTTTTCACTTTTTTCCTTCTATTTAATAAGTACCACATGACAACAAGAGCTTCATCGTCGTCCATTGCGCACCATTACTGAATAATGAGCAAATAACATGTTTTTGTTGAATCGAAAATTATTTTTTTTCGTAGAGTATGGTCCGTTTTTAAAACGGATCCGTTTTTAAAACGGTAGTGTGAACAGGGCCATTGGCCGTCCGTTTTTAAAACGGGACCCGCCTCCGATTTGAAAACGGAAGTGGGAACGGGCCCTTACAGTAATATAGTACAGTAATATGGGACTTATAGAAGATGTCGTATCAAGATTCTTATTCGATTGTTGTTCGTATACACATTCTGATTTTATACGGCATTTGTTATTCCACGATATCCACTTTTTCAGTGGTAAACTAAAAATTGACGTGTAGATCATCGTAGATACTGAATAAAATAAAAAATCCAATCACAAAGTGATAAGCGGCTAGAAGAACATAAATTCGGATAAAAATATTATTGCTTAATGTGTCAGCTATTCAAACTAAATCAATATTGAAAACACTGCCATTATGATAAGTTAATTTAATAAATTACATAAAAAATAACAATACAATTAGTGATGGTTGTATAAATGTATGAAGCACGCAGGTGGGTATGTTAGCACCTGCCGCTGTTCAGGTACACTGATGTTTCATTTGTGAAATGTGTTATTATCGGCATTATCCATATTTCTGTCAAAACAAAAACAATACCATTATTATTTCAACATTGTCTGAATAAATTATCGGGAACAAACAATTAACTGTCAGTGGGGCTCGAACCACATGACGGGGAACGATAAATGTGTACACTCTGTTTGTTATTCTTTGATTAAGTTGAGGTTTAATTAGATGAATGTGTAGGCACTATTTTTTACGTTTCTCACCATTAAAGAATTTTTGGTATTTGTTTTTCCCAACTGTCGGGACCAGTGAGACTGGCATGAAGTTGGCGCGGAGAGGAAGGTGATGGGGAAGAGGAAGGTGATGGGGAAGAAGAAGGTTACATGTCAAATGACTAAATAGTTCAGTAATCAGTAACAGGTCACAGCTAAAGTCATAAGCAGTAACGTTTCGATTCTGTTGTCTTTCACCAGGGCGATCTTCCAATGTCTGGTAAAACTAAGGATGGGTTGTTTCAGAAAATATGAACAATTCATAAAATTTCAAAGTTAATTTTCATGTCCTACTGAAGTTCTGTTATTATATCAACATGGGCAAGTTACTTCACAGAACTGAAATAATAATAGAACTTCACAGTCCTTGAAACTTAATTGTGAAATTTCATAAATTGTTCAAATTCTCTAAAACAACCCGTCCCAAGTGACAAACGATCTCTTTAGGCATCGAACAATGAGATTTTTTATAATATTTTCTTACTTGTATATAGTATCACTTCTCTACTGCGCTACCCAGTCCTCTATGATGTTGCGAACACCGCGATCATAAACAAACGGTTAATCATCAAATGTGTGTACGTCTCAATTGGAGCCAATATATTTAATAATATTATGGGTCAAACAAAGCCCCGTGCAGCGTACCCCAAATGTGGAGCGTGGAGCAGGTCTAAGACAGTCTGATCTGGTCACCAAACACGGCTAAAGCCATTTCAAGCAACGTTTCTATTTTGAATGGTGGTACTAAAAGTATACATCAAGTCTAAATGAATCCATTACTCTACCCATGCGCGCTTTGTTAGTTTTCTTTATTGAAATGGATGTTTTTCCAACCTGTCTGAAAAACTGAAATAAGATAATAATTGAAAACGTTACGTCGCCCAAATGGGGTTAATGTAGTCATCACCCATTTTCCCTTTATTCTTAGAATTAAAACGTCAAAATAAAGATGGCCGACTGCCAAAATTAAAATGTCTTCTTGCAAATTTCACGTCTGCATTTTATTGATCGCAAAATTATTTTTGAAATGATCTAAACATCCATCAGCCTTGAAAGTTTTATGATTATTGCTTTTGGCGCATTTGTAAATGATTTCGTTTCATTTGTTTGCTTGTTTTTTATGGAGCTGATATTTTGTCCTTGGCTCCGAAAAAGAAAAGTTACTTTTAGTATGAATTCTTTCGGCATGTTTGTTTACATTATGTTTGGCCGGTTTAGGTAAAAGTCGGCGACCTCTTGGTATTGCATCTATCATTCATCGAATCCACCGCCGGGTTCAAGTTCAGTAATCAGCTGAATTGTCCGACGTGGTTCGTGTTTGTTTTTTTTCAACAAGTTGCCCGGTGCGACGAACCGACGAGCGACGTCGCGACGCCTCACTCGATCCGCATTCCGTCCATTCCCACTTCCCAAACTATCTTCAATCAAAACACTCGATATGTTTCAGTAGATCAAATGTCATTTATGTGAATCGAGTTTTGTGATGTTTGTATGAAGTTTGATGTGCGAGGTTAGTAACGCGCGTGAACAACCGGTCGTTTCACATGAGAATTATTAACGTAGTGGATGCGAGCGCATGCGCTCCCTCTCCGTGCGGTAACCCTTGTGTCAATTGGCTCGCGATGTTTGTGTCGCTATCTCCGTGTCTCGTGAACAGTTCTCCACTCCGGTGCATCGAGTGATGCTTCCATCAGTTTGTCCAGCTCTTGATGCATGTCCATTATTGCGTTGTTTCGTGTAGTGGTCACTGAGGAAATGTGTGCGACTCGATGTTTGACAGGTCGGTAGGCGGACGGGCGAAGGGCGGAGTGCGCAGGGGGAGTGTGCGCCCCGAGAAGCGCAGTGTACCCCTTGAATGACGTGCCCGCTTTACCCAATTTCCCGTGACCGCGGAGGATAATATTGCATCGACTCATCATTTCGCTTTCTTGACAGCCAGGGAATTAAGTGTGTTATTGTGACGTGCTGTATGCACTCCGTGTTGACTGGGAAGTTTCCCACTTACGATGAAAGTTCTCTCGTCAGTTTTTCCGGATAGTGATTCCATCTGTTGTCTTTAGAGTACCTCCTGAAGATTCTGTGGAGTACCAGAAAGGCCTGATCATGTCGATCGGCTCTCTCTACCGAGCCT